>NC_133357.1:27046569-27346569 GCF_030506205.2 Paramisgurnus dabryanus
ACCTCATATGTGAGCATGTGTGATTCCGCGCCCCCTTGAACTCTGGCGAACTTTGGCGTTGTACCAAGAAGATGAATCTAGAAATCTACTAATATAACGTCGAGACGGTCACATTTTAAACCATACATTTTCTACACAGAGGAGGTTAACTGCACATTACCGTACTGGGGTTTGGACATGTTGTGAGCGTTTCTTACACATTTTAATTCCTCAGATAGCAAACTGCAGCGGCAACAGCAAAGCTTATGAGCGCGCTCACGCTGATGTCTGCAGCGCCTGCCGCCAGAATAAAGTAATGCAACACGATCAAAACGGCGAAAATCTCAGAAAAGTGACAAGGATGCAGCACAGAATTGATAATATTGTGCATATTAAACAGATTAAAAGACAAATAACAGATTTATGGACACATCTTTGATTTTGAGGTTGCACGCAAAATCCATTTGGCTCAACAACAAAACAAAAAAACAAGGGGGCACGTGACCCCTCAGTTTGAATGGGCATGATGCCTCTGCTCATCAAGAACACGGTTTTATGCAAATGTTTTCTCGTAATTGACAAGATAGCTCGTCAATGGCGGGGACAGAGTTAATAAATCTGTCTCAATATAAATTGTTTTCTACCATTTCCCCCCTACCAAACGTGTGAAATGTTTTGATATCCTTGGTGCTATACTTCAGTTATATACTCTCTGTGATATTTTGCTATGGCATGTGACTACATTTATTTATTTAGTTAAATGATTTAGGTGTCTAAATATGTTATGTCACTGTATATACACAAACCTACGACACTGAAATCTTATATTATGAAGTCAAACTTACACATCCAAGGCCATGGTGCAGTGATCCAATCTGTAAGTTGAGACATATGAATTTCGTAATGTTATTTTTTCATCATTTTTTTTTAAAGCAACTTGCTCAATTAAGGAAACATTTATAAGATGCAGAATTACTCAGAAGTAAAGATTATAAATGTAGAAGTCCTTACAATAAGGAAAATGTGTGGCTGAGTAAAACTTACAGGTTTCTTGCCCACGATGAGTTTCTCCACCTTTTGAACCTGAGAGACGTGATCTTCATTGGTCTTCAGCTCTTTCTTTTGGATCCGTTCATAAATCCCCAGCAGCATCTCACGAGGGATGTCCTCTCCATCATCAACCCCTTTAACATGATACACATGATACATGAGAATGTTGCCTTTGCTTTTTCTGATCATACATGAAGGCTAATAAATGCCTTATTATTTTCATTACACATAATTCCTTATATTTAAATTGTTACAATTACTCTGATGTAAGTTTATGTTATCAACTCTTCTGCATTGTATCCATACAGACATTATACGCACATTCCTGAATGTAGCGCTCATAATAACATGAAATGTACCTCTTAGATTCTTGATAAAGTCCTCCAGCTTCATCTTACGCTCCGGCTTGACATTAGGGCTGTACATGTCTGTGTTGAGGAGGATGATGGCGAAGGCCAGAATGAAAATGGTATCGGGGTTCCTGAACTGACGGACCACATCAGAATTACAGATGCAGTAACGCTGGCTAGATAAGAGACAGCAAACACACAGCACATTATTACACCTGATGCATCTGCCATTTTGACATCATCATCATCAAATGATGGGTTCATGTTTCTACAGAAGCACCACCTTTAATTCTTTCCCCGCCAGCATTTTTTTAAAAAGTTGCCAGCCAGCGCCAGCATTTTTTATGATTTTCACAAAAGCCTAGCCCCATGGTCGTATAACTCGTTTTAAATAGGGAAAACATTGATGTGTTTGGTCATTTCTAACTTCATCTCTGTTTGGTACCATTGAATGAACTGAGCTAAGCGCTATCAAAGTGTCGCCGCGCACAGCGATTAAGTCCACGTATTAAGATGATAGAGGTATGTATCAACTCTTCTTAGTAAAGGTAATAACATAGTTTAATATGACAAAACGATGGAGTATCCCTTTAATGCCTTACAGAAAATGTTCATCTTTAAATATATAAATATACAATATATCAAATTAAAGAACAGACCCACTGCTTTCAAAAAAAGAAAACATTTCATCCTATCTTGTCAAATATGTGTAGGTTTCTTCAAAAATACAAAATTCTGAGCAAAAAAATGAGATAATAGCATTTTTGTGAAGGACTAGAGATCAGATTCAGAGCAATGATCAAAACATACACAGAGTTTAAACTGTTTGCCCTAAGTACTTCAGTGTTTCATAAGTTGGGTAAGAGCACCACCTGGTGGATGATAACCGAAAAAATATGGATTGTCATTGGCAGGGAAGCGTTTTGTCTTAATTGAAGAGTTAACTTGTCAATGGCGGGCAAAGAGTTAAAGGATTAGTACATTTTCTTAAAAAAAACCTGATAATTTACTCACCACCATGTAATCCAAAATGTTGATGTCTTTCTTTGTTCAGTCGAGAGGAAATTATGTTTTTTGAGGAAAACATTGCAGGATTTTTCTCATTTTAATGGACTTTAATGGACCCCAACACTTAATACTTAACTCAACACTTAACAGTTTTTCTCAACAGAGTTTCAAAGGACCCCTTCAACAATCCTAAACGAGGCATAAGGGTCTTATCTAGCGAAACGATTGTCATTTTTGACACGGAAAATAAAAAATATGCACTTTTAAACCACAACTTCTCGTCTAGGTCCGGTCCTGTGATACGACAGCGTGACCTCACGCAATACGTCATCACGTCAAGAGGTCACAAATTATGTATTTGAAACTACACCCCAGCGTTTACAAGTCTGGAGAAAGAGGACCGTTCCGACGTTGTTTGTATGTTGAATGATACTAATTAATGTCTTTGTGTCAGTTTATTGTTTAAAATGGTCCGCAAATGTGCGTTTCATATATGTAACACGTGACCAGAGAAGTTGTGTTTTAAAAGTGCATATTTTTTATTTTTCTTGCCAAAATGACAATCGTTTCGCTAGATAAGACCCATAAGCCTCGTTTGGGATAGTTTAGAGTCCTTTGAAACTCACTTGAAAAAAACTTAAGTGTTGAGTTAAGTGTTAAGTTTTGGGGTCCATTAAAGTCCATTAAAATGAGAAAAATCCTGCAATGTTTTCTTCAAAAAACATAATTTCTTCATGACTGAACACAGAAAGACATCAACATTTTGGATGACACGGTGGTGAGTAAATTATCTGGATTTTTTTAAGAAAATGGACTAATCCTTTAAATACAACCAGCATTGAAATACGAACAGAGACATTCATTAGCAAGGGTTGAATGCTGAGGTAGTAAATGTGTCAGTTTTTGAATGGTACGGCACCTAAACGCCTCGATTAGACGCTCCACCTTTTGCGCCTCACCCTGCACCCGAATCTGAGCCTGGAATTTGCGCAGAGCTTCATCCAACTCCATCCCTGAGAAATCCAATTCATCCACGACACAGCTATAACACAACACACAGGACAAAACTTTAAACACTTCATCTGCACACATTACTCTTAAAAACATCCACAGATTCTTAAACAGTTTTCCAAGTAAATTTTCTTCAACAGCACATGGTCAGTGAGAGGAGATTAACATACAGAAAATGATAATCATTGTTAAAAACTGACTGTAATTTTATCTTCTAGCAACAAACTAATTTTAGTATCCTAAACGAACATAAATAAAGACTACAGAAGAAGAAACGTAAATTCAGAAAGATGACACCGACACTTAATAGTCATAGGAATGGCTATAACTATCACTAACAATGTTGGAAATGTTGATGATTGTAGTTACTGATATAATTAACATAAACACAACAACACAAGGACTCACTCCAACACATCTCTGTTGAATTGTTTCTGTCGGTTCCCAAGAAATTCACCAACCATCTGTCGACTCAAGCCCTTCCTCTGTAAGAGAAAATGAGCCACACCCACGGGCGTGTCTGGAACGAAACCTCGCTCTGTGAGGTACTGGATGCCCTTCTCTGGCTTTCTAGAAAAGATCATTATCAGTTAAAGTTAACTTACTGAACATCATACTGAACACAATTAATCTTACCAGTCAATGACGGGCAAAATATGATGACGTCTTTCTGACATATTGTGTAAAAAACTGAACAACTGAACAATAGTTGTTTAAACACATTGTGTTAAAGTCACTCATCTATCATTTCTAGACTCGTCTCTTAGATTGATTCCCAACAGAGTGAACTGAAGATGTAAAATTAGCGTGTTGGCTGGCCAAGAGATTATTTCTTTACCTTTTTATTCATATTTGGCAAACATTTAAATGTCACGTTCTTTCTGATCCCATTTTTCAAACTTCAGTTAGTGTGTAATGTTCTGTTAGAGCATAAATAATACCTGCAAAATGATAAAGCTCAAAGTTCACTGCCAGGCGATATATTTTCTTTAATAGAATTCGTCTTTCAAAGCCTACAGCAAACGGCCAGTTTGTACTAAAGCCCTCTACTTCCTGCTTTAATGACATCAGTAGAAGAGTTTTTGACTAAACTCCGCCCACAGGAATACGTCAGTCGCCAGCTAAGCTAACGGCAAGCTAAGTTAAGCTGCTATCGAATCACAACACATTAAACAAACTACACAATCAGAACTCGATAAGTATTTCTGAAGGAGGGACTTCATAGAACAAGGAAGACATAAGCCCGTTTAAGGACAGTGAAAACAGCGCTATACAGATAAGTTAATTGTGTGAAAAATACTTTCAAATATATAATTGTATACTGTAAACACAATCAAAGCTTCAAAAGCACAGAAAGAACGTAATCTTTAACATTTACACTTCTAAAATAAAGTGTCTAAATACTTTGTGACCCATGGTGGCAAAATGAGCCAAATTTTCAAATATGTGTTATTATATCTTGGGAAAAAACCTTCAAAACGATGTATGATTTGTTTGAATCTGACAACACTTGACAGAGCTACACCTGATTGAAATTGACAAAGTCAGCAAAGTCAGTTTTAAAAAAGATTTTTTAAGGTTAAAAAATCCATACATTAAAATCAGTGGTTAAACTAAATGTAGCACACACAAAGTCAAAAACAATATTAATATATGTGTAAACATTTTTTTTTCTTTTATTGTTTGATTGACATTGAGACAGCCAGCTGTAAGATCTACTGTAATTAAGGTTGCCACCCGTCCCGGTTTTACCGGGATTGTCCTTCTTTTTAATAACCTGTCACAGGAAATGTATCAACTCTCCCGGGACACTGAATGTCCCGGTTTTTGAAAAGCTATGTGAATATGTAATTTAGCGCGCACACGGCAGAGAGGGAGACCTTGCGTCTGTGTGTGTGTTTGCCTCATTAAGCTCATGCAAGACAGAGAGCATCCTGATTGGCCTGTTTCGGTAAATCAACCAATCAATTGTCAGTGTTGGCGGCCTTTTATCTCTTCTCCCGAACCGAATTATCTATAAACGGGAGCGACACAAAAGCGATAATATAAGACACATTTTATGCTAGACTACACAAAAGTGTACCCCTGTCTTATAAGAGTTAAAAATTTCTGCAAAGCGAATGTGAAATTGCCGTTCACCCTGTTTCGGGTGGATGAACGAATGAAAATGTTTTGGAAACGTAAATTTAAGAGAAAAAAAAACTCTTTGGTGTTGCTTTAACTAATATTAACAAATAATACTTGTAAAGTGTTGCCAATAATTGCATAGGTCTATAGAAATATTATGCTATTGGGTAGGGGGCTTGTGAGCAAACCAATTGGTCGGGTCATTGATATGTCCAGGTTTTTTATCAGACATGGGTGGCAACCCTAACTGTAATGCAAAGATCTAATATAAATGTTACACATCAGTTCCCAACAGTTAACCAAATATTTACTTAAAGGGACAGTAACTAACTTTTACCCCCATCTTGTGGTGAAATTGTATTTTGCATTCAAACAAACAGTGCTCTCTAGCGCCTCGCTTTTCCAAATGCGTGTTGCAACTACGGTAGCCGTTATGAACTCACTGATCTGCTTGTCCGTTTCAGCTGGTTCATGTTTTCTGAATGAAAACGCTTTGTGGAAACGCGTTGGTAGGCTAGTGCTTTTTGTCCCTCTCTGCTATTATAGTTTATCAACATGGCGGAACGACACGGAAGCCTCCTTGGACTTACCCGTTCAATGTAAGTAAAGAGGGAAATTCTAAGCTTACAAAGAAAAGTCGGATCATTGGCAGAGGTCATTTGACACCAATGAAGACATATTTATGAATAAAGACATTGATTATGATTAATAAAACACTTAAAATCCTACTAACTGTCCCTTTAAGACATAACAGATTATATCTGTGTAAATACTCTTCAAAACAGATATTTTTAAAACTGTAATTCTGTGTAGTGTCTATATATCGGGGTCTGTTTTAATGCTTCAGATCTGTCAGTCAGCATGAGGAAGATCGTTTTTGAGTCTTTTCACTCTTAATAATTATTTTAACATCAAGCAAGTCCTGCTCTTTATTTCTAATTCCTGCATGTTTTAAAACTGAAACCAAAATGTCAGACATGCAAGTAGATGGACACCCATCTTTGTATTAGATTAAAGGAGCATTTCACCCGTATAAACATTAATCTTTATTGAAAGTGCGTCATATTTGTAGTCGAAATGTAACATACATTTAGAATTTGGTGCCTATTTGACCGAGAAAAGGGGTGTTTGTAGTCTCACCCCCTCAACAAAGATATTGGACTTCCTTCTTTCAATGATGCAAAATGATGATTTTTACATCATTGAAAGAAGGAAGTGCAACACTGAAATCTGTATTTCTCCTGTCTCAGCGGCAACTGAGGAAATCATACACGACCATTCAAAAACATGACTGGGGTTCTAACTATACAAAGCTTAATGCAAATGGGTGAAGTGTCCCTTTAAGCATTAACATATCTTTACTTATTTCATTGAAAACCCTAAATTTTGACCAAAATAAACAATTATACTTTTTTTGGATCTAGCTCAAAATTACCCTGTGCACATTCTGACTCATTTCGCCAGCACGGGTCGCACATACAGTCTTTACTGGTAATGTACTGGTAAATTGCAGTTAACATGTCATGTGTGAACAGAACCTTTCCGGTAAATCAGTGCTCCCAATTTACCAGTAAGACAGGTTGTAAGATTACCAGTAATTTACTGGTAAGCGCAATGTGTGAACGAAAAATATAGGATTACCGGCATTTAGAACGGACGACGTTAGACCGCGCTGACAGATCGGGCCAATCAGAACGTTTTTAAACAGATGACGCGTTTACCACCGCACTGTTTACGTTCGTTTCCACACCCATGCTGCTTAAAAGTCGAGCACAACTGAAGTTAACATCCACATTTATTCAAAGTTGTTTAAAACAGCTTACCATATATTTGCCAAATTGCCAACGTCCTTAGCACACCCTCGGTGAAGCCTAATGTGCAAACACAGGTTCCGTTTGACGCCGCCTAACGCAATGTTGTTTGGTCACGAGCAACTTCGCGACCGTTTGCCAGAGATGTGAAAACAACAAAATACGGACTGACGATAATAAGTCATAACCCGCCATTGTGTACAAATACGACACGGAGCTCGCGGCCGCGCACCACAGGTAACTTCCGCTTTCTCTCCGAGTTTACTGGTATTTTGATACTGATGTGTGAATGATGTCTTACTGGTAAAAAGACGAAACGTCACTGCATGTGTGAACAGCACATTTTTGTATTTACTGGTAAATTCGTTCTGGTAAATTCATGGTAATTTACTAGAATTACTGTGTGAAAGAGGCTATTGTGTTAATGAGGATCTCACTGTGTTTCTATTGTGTTAATATTTGTTGTTTTCTGTCATTTTTGTGCATGTTTATAAATGTTACAGATACAGATCTGCGATGTGAATGTATATAGTATAAAAAATAGTAGTGCCAATGAAGTTTTCAAAAATCAAGTGAGACATTTCTGCTAAAGAAAACAACATCAAACAAAACCAGTGTAAGTAAATAATGATAGAATTTATATTTTTTGCATATCGTACTGAAAATGTCTTAATAGTTGCAGTGAATTTAGTCGAGTCAACACTGAAGTATTTAATATCAAATGGTGATGTAATGTGAAGTACATACTTATTAAAGAGGGTGAGCCCGATGCGGTACTGTCTCTTGCGAGTGATGTCACTGCTGAATGCTGGAGAGTCCCAGCTGTTTCGAGTGTCTTTGTGGTACGTCTGTTTGTTCAGACTCTGTTCTCTTACACTATCTCGAGATGTGTTTATCGTGTCATTAGAGTTTATACTGTCATTATCTCCATCAGAAAAGTCTGATTCTGACTTGTTCTGCCGGTTGCCGTTGTTGACCAGGTGGCTCTCCGGCCGTTTGTGTCCGAGTGGCTGGTCATCTTGAGGACGTTCAGTTAAGATGTGTTCGCGCGGCCCTTCTGCGGTCTGTTCCTGAACACTCTGCTGCTTGACAGAGTTGTATTTAAGGTGATCACTTGTATCCGATGAGCTATTGCAGGCTGGCTGGATGTTTAGCAGCGGTAAGTGGTTCGTACAGAGCTCGAGGGCCGGAGCGCTACAGCAGCTAGCTTCCGTATCCGGTTTGTGGTCTTTGGTGGACTGGTAATCTTGTGAAGAGATGACAAACTGGTTGTGTTGTTCAGACTTCATGTTGGATGAATGCTCTGCAGAGGCCTGAACGGGTGGAGTGAGATCCTCTTCATCGATGAAGAGCGTCACATCACACATCTCATTCAGCTTGCGGTGATCATGGGGATGAGAGAGCTCGTCTTCTCGTAGCATACTTTCCTGACAAACCGCTCGCTCGGGCCGGATCTCCTCCTCAAGCAGACTACGGCAGTTCAGCGCATCGTCGATGGACTCGGCCAGTGACTTCACCTGCCTTGAGAACGCATCCTCTAGCTCTGTGATCGGATCCGTTAAATCGCTTTGAGATTCCGGGACTTCCAAAATGACAGGAACCTTCTCTCCGGTTGGCAACATAGTTGCAACTTGGCTCTTATCATCCATGAGTGACATTTGCCTTCCTTCAAAAAATGAGCTGTGAGCCTTTTCAGATGCATCAAATGAAAACTGCATCCTCATGTTGGACAGAAGAATCCTGCGGGTCATGCGATTCTCTGACATACAGCTCCTGAGGCGTTCAAAGTTCTTGTTCATTTGGTATTGGCGAAATGCTGTCTGAATGGTGCGAGCAGCGTGGCGGGTTATGAAACGGCCTCCATATTTGCGCTCAAGCATTTCCACCTTAGAGAAACAACATATATACACAATTATAAACCAGTAACGTAAACCAGTGGGATCATGGACTCATTCAGTCTGATCTGAAAAAAATTAACAGTCATGAAGCCCCCACCCCTAAATATCAATGGGACAAAAGCGGATCATACTGAAATGTATGAATGAGATATTGGATTACTCGAAATCACATCTGCCAATACTGATAGATTTGGTTTTTATTTGTTTCAAATTATGTCGTGAAGTGAGAGCGTACAAATTGCAATTCTGTGACCAGTGGCAGAACTAGACTTATATAAATGGGGTGTCCAAGGTGACTTTAGAGGGTCCACACAGTCTATGAAAGAAAACAATGCATAATATCAAAAAAGTATAAATACTTCAGTCTGATTGATGATTACTTTAAATTACCCCACATTAAATATGAAGAGTTTGGTTCCAAAAAGAGATAACGTATTTTTAAAACATTTTGTCAAAACATGTTCATTATTATGTTGTCATGATTTTATTGTGTTTAATTGTTCTACTTGGCTGTATTTTTTGTTATGAAGGCTTAAATCAAAACAAACCAACTGCATTTTCATTGATATTAATTGGAATACACAATCACAAAACAAGATTTTTGAAAAATTTATATCCAAAGAGATAATCTTTTTAAAAGTGAAACCTACCTAAAACGTCTCATGCAAACACGCCCATGTTGTTAGGCGTTATACTAGTTTCAACATTTGCATAACACCGTCCTAATATACACCCAAAGATAGAGGGTGTAACTTTCAATCACGCCGTAGTATTTTTGTTTCCGCCATCTCAAGTAGACGCTTTGTGATTCGGTTTCATTTACAATTCGGTTCCAGAACAGTACAGGCCAAATGTTCGATTTTGTGCTGCATATTTTACATGGGACTACTTTCTAAACACGGGGGAGTACAAGGCTGGATGTAACCTAAATTCAATTAATTTCCTACTGTCCTAAATTCCCTAAATTCAAAATGCGACTTATGAGCAGCAACGCGCCTGTGTTTTCATATTGAATTAATTTCCTACTGACGAATACAAACGCGAGTATTGAGCAGTTTTTAAAGGGCCTATATTTCGTGGCTAAAAAGCACATTACTTTGTGCATTTGGTGTAATACAATGTGTTCGCATGATTTATGGTTTAAAAACACATTATTTTCCAAACGGGAACAGTGAGTGATTTTATTTAAGCTTATAAGACTGAATGCAATACATAGTGCTGGGCGATTTGGCATAAAAATAAAATCTCCGATTTTATTTTTTTTAATTCGACTTCCGATTTTTTCAGATTTCCCCCCCCCACTTATTAAGAAAAGCAATAAGTACAAACGGCAGACAACTTGTCGCTTGCTGATGCTGTTTCACGTGTGCTAAGTTGTTGTTGATGATGCTATAATAACGCTACGGAAGCCCCGGGCAGCCAAAAATGCGCCATTACAAAAAAATCGAATTACTTATTTTCTAAATCGCCCACAACAAAAAATTCGAATTAATTCATTAAATCGATTTTTCGCCCAGGCCTAGCAATACAATTTCATTTGTTGAATAGATAAACCATTGATCCTTTGACAAAAAGACGCGAACATGATCTCAAGCTCTGTGCATGCGCGCTATAGAAGTGCTGTGCTGCGAACACGATGCACGTCATGTTTTCAAATTTCAACGTGGTTTTCAAGTCAATTCAACCTACTATTTTAAGTTTTGGCTTAAAAAGTTGATATAACTTAAAAAACACGTAAAAATTGTTCAACTTAATTTTTTAAAGCTAAGGTTACATAGTCGAATGTTGATTCGAAAACATGCTGCAAATTTTTTACAGTGCATGTGGTGCCCGGCCACATGTCGGAAAAAAACACGCCAATTAACGAGGAGTGAATTATGAATTATATTAATATATATATATATAAAGGGAGTAAAAATAGCGCATTCAATTTGGCACATGGGGTGTCCTGTCAGATGTCAGGGGGTCCCCTCTGGCTCCGCCACTAACTGTGACTCAATTCAAAAAATTTGAATGAGTTCATGAGCCTCTTTTGAGATATCATCTGCCCTGATCATCAGCTGTCTTTGAACAATCGAAATAATACTTTTATCTGCCAGTATCGATTATAGGCATCTTTAAGTTTAATATAAGCATTTCCGTTGATGTCTATTATTGAGATGATGAATTACAATCAGGAGTATGGGTTAAACTTCTGATCCTTGACATCATACCTTTTTATCTTGAAGATCAGTGGAGAGCTCATAGCTTTCAGATAGAGACCGTGAGCGTTTGATGGCTTCCTTCTCTGCTTGCTTGCGAAGAATAGATTGAGAGTGTTGTAGTTTGGGTCGCTGAGGCCGTTTTGAACCTGTCTGGTTACTGTGAGCGAACACGGAGCTGTCAAACTGGTCTGGACTCAGTGAAGAACTGTGTTTCATCCATCCACGGCCACATTCTGTGCTCCTATTGAAAGCAGAGCTGGGCTCGGTGCTTTGAACGTCGCCCTCCACACTGGACAAGACAGAAGAAGAAATATGTTATTACATATTTATGACACAATGGCTGTGTCTAAAATAACCCCCTGTACCCTCATTCACTATCTCATATGTTACTCCACTAATATAGTTCACTCGAAGGGATAAATGAAAACAAGCTCGCCGGAAATGCTGCAATGCAGGCGCCATCTTCCTCCGAAATGCGAGAATTCATTCAGCGTGAGCTTCAGTGGATGACCAGCGGCTAGCTGTGAGCTACACCGGTTGTACTCTCATCTTTGCGGTGCATTGTGAGGTTGAATGTGTGAACTCAATGATGTCCACTATGATTTCCAACACCGCTAAAAATTAATGTTCCCTCAAATAGTGAACTATTAAGAGTATAGGAAACTTTTTTCGGACACAGACATTGTCCCTCAAATCCTGGTGTTTGTCCATGCACTGATGAACTGAGGATCATCTATGCTTCTCTTGACCACATTGAAGGCTTGATTTCTTCGTTTGTTTCCACTGATGGACAAAACATACTAAACTGGCCAAACTTAAAGCAATGACTACGTTTACATGTACAACAATAATGATATTATTGGACTTAATGGCGTACAATGTTTACTGGAGCTGTAACCTCTTTACTCCTGTTTACAGTGCAGTTTTTATTTTCTGATTATTCATTAATGATTGTGTTAATTATTTTAGGTTTAATTGCACAGAATTCATGATAAATTAATTTATTTTATAAAATGTCATAAAACTGGGCCCCCCTGGCACCATCTCGCGGCCCACAGTTTGAGACTGAATTATTGTATTGTTGCACTATATTAGGGTTTTAAACTAAAGTCATGCTTACAACATGAGAAATTAGCGATTAGCCAACAAGCTAATCAGATATTGTATTTAAACAATGCAGTATTTCTCATCTCAAATTAGGTCATAAGTCCCTTCTAATTTTAACAATACACGTTTTCTAAGGTTCTTTCAATGGAGATTTGTAAAACTATGTTTTTTCTGTGTTTTTATGGTTGAATGACCAGCATCCTAATACAAATCAATAGATTTAAAGCGCACGCTCTAGACGTCCATCCCTTACAGCCTCAATTTGGAACCAACATGGCGGTGGACTGAATAAGGGGTTTGTCAAGTTTAAAATACATTTGCGCTTAAGGTGCGTGCCAAAAACACAGGTGCACTTAAAGGTGACATAGGATGATTGAACGGGGTATTTATCCTTGTTCTGTGATATGACATGTAGACAAAATTTTTTTGTTTGTGTCTGTAATGCCTTAGAAGCTTCCTAAAAACCTCTCTCAGATAGCTCTATTAGGGTTGGGGGATTTTAAACGAGTGGTACTTATTTGGCTCCCCCTACTGGCCTAACTTGCAATCTCATTAATGATTGGCTGACTTTGCTGCCACTCAAAAAATGTAACCAATTATTTTAAAGTGGAGGGGAAGTTAGATGCCTGTGATGTCATAAGCATCAGTTTTTCAGATTGGGCTGTTTTCTGGCTGACATTTCTAAAAGAGGAATTTCTATGAGACTGAGATGTTTAGCACTTTTTGTATGTTTGTGAATGCGGGTAGACTACCATTATTCAACAAAGACAAGGTAAAAATGGTTTTTCATTCTCTGTTCCCTTTAAGTTAGTGCTGTATAAATTTCAATTAAAGTGTTTACATGGCCACATACTGCAATTAAAAACACCTGTTTTAATACGATTATGCCTGCTGTGATCATGAGTTTAACCGCATTACTTTTATCTAAGTATTGTGTTTACATGAGGTGAAGTATTATCACAATATTGCCAAAATCCCATTATATTCACATTATGAGGGTGCATGTAAACGTGGTTAATGTGAGTCATGTTAACTTCTTGTTTATGGAATAATCGATCAATATCGCTCCTGTAGTCGTGTGATTAGGATGGCTGAGATTTGGTCAGAGACACGAGGCCTCAGGTTGAGTACAGGACACAATCACATGCTGACTCTGAGTATGATCATATAATCCTAATTCTAGTAACACTACACTGGCTACTACAATCACAAACATTTTAAAGCGGACAAATCAGGAAAATCTGACTTTTTTTCATGTTTAAGTGCTATAATTGGGTTCCAGTGCTTCTATCAACCTAGAAAATGTGAAAAGATCAACCCAGTAACTTAGTTTTGGTAAACCATTCTCTGTAATCATGTGTAAAAATAGGTCATTGAAATTTGGTTCCCTTGTGACGTCAGAAGGGGAAAATTTTGCCACTTAATCTGCAATATACAACCATGGCACTGCTATTTAGTGCAGAGATTAGCTCATTTCCATTTTAAAGGACACACCCATAAATGGCACATTTCTGCTCACACCTACAAAGTGCCAATTTTAACATACTATAATAAATTATCTATATGGTATTTTGAGCTAAAACTTCATATATGTACCCTGGGACACCAAAGATTTATCTTAAGAGTCTTGTGAAATGCCCCTTTAAAATATTGCTAATTACCTAGCATTAAATGGTCTAGCACCTCCCTATCTTGGTGAGTTACTATGGGAGTACAATCCACCACAGACATTGCGCTCGCAAAATTCTGTGATGTTCAACCAACCACTGATCTGCAAGATGCCCATCCTCATGTTGCCCAATGACCACTTCGTTATGTACCTACAGTGATTTTTTATAACACTGTATTTATTATCTGTCCTGTAACAGCAGTGTGAGTTATAGTTTAAACATTCTCTATTGCAATTATTATAACAATTACAAATTACAATCTTAAAGGATCTCTGAAAGCCAATGTTGACATTTAAAATCACCTAAACAAACATCCCCCTACCCCAATAGAATCTGGACCTTCTTTTGATAGACCCGCTCCACACATACGCAACACAGACAACGATGACGGTTAATAGACACACCTCTTACTGCTGATTGGCTCAAGTGTGTTTTGGTACTCGGCCCGACTCCCTTTTCAAAGTGTTTTTCAAAAATCATGCACTCGGCCTTTAAACTTGCTTTTATCCACAATGGCTAGGGTTTGCAGCTGTTACGTGTTTAATAAGAACTGGCCCTCCCGGCTAAGCCTGGTTTTCTAACAGGGGTTTTATATTTCTCCCTAAGGGTGTTATTTTTTCACCCCTTGACCGCTGTTGCAGTGTTGGTTTGCTTACTGGGAGACTGCTGACATTAGCTTAACTTTTTTTGGCACATTACATTAATACTGCTTTCATTATTATGGTCAAGTTCACTAATGTAAAGTATCTAAATGGAAATAAAGCCAACATTTATTAAATAAAAACTGAAATTCTGTTGTTTTTTATAATCCTTTAGCACAGTAAATGATCAGATCTGACAGAAACATGTACTGCATACTTGAATATGTTGACTGTGGAAACACACACCATTGTCAAGTGTAACACACTGCTTCATTTACTTGAAAGTAACTTCTATCTTCATTTGTTAACTGTTAAACTCAGGTTATCCCGATGACAGTAATACGTCTCAAGTCAGCCTATTTAATATACTTATCATTTTAATATGTTCATACACTTTTAAAATACATTGTAAAAGTTAAAAAGGGTTAAAGTTTCACTGCTAGCTTCAGCCTGAGCAACACATACATACATGATACGAGCCAAATCAACTGTTCCTAATGCCTGATTATTATTTCAGCACATTAAACATGAAGATGAGATGGACCAAGAATAGTGAAATGTCTACACAAGACTACACACACACACACACACGATACAGTGAAATCACACTTATTGCATAACCATCTGTCCTGGCACACAGTACTGCACTGTTCTCTCGCCTGCTTTAAACACAAATACCAGCACACCACTTAAAAGAAACCATACTGTAAACATGATTTAAGCCGAAGGTATAGACTGTTTTATCGGACGCACATGCAGTGATGCAATTACGTGTCTGAGCGGAACTTAACTTCCGGTCTCTGTTTGTTTGATGGTCTAACTAGTTGATAAACTGAACTCTTAAACAAATACCTCAAAAATAACAAATGTTTTGGTTTCCTAAATACAAGGGAAGATGGCGATCATGAATTACCGCTATTTGAGATGTCCGTGGTATTGAACTTAAAGGAATAGTCTACTCATTTTCAATATTAAAATATGTTATTACCTTAACTAAGAAGAGTTGATACATCCCTCTATCATCTTAGTGCGTGCACGTAAGCGCTGGGGCGCGCTGCGACGCTACGATAGCATTTAGCTTAGCCCCATTCATTTAATGGTACCACTCAGAGATAAAGTTAGAAGTGACCAAACACATCAACGTTTTTCCTATTTAAGACGAGTAGTTATACGAGCAAGTTTGGTGGTACAAAATAAAACGTAGCGGTTTTCTAAGCGGATTTAGAAGAGGAACTATATTGTATGGCGGAACAGCACTTTTGGGAGTACTTCGACTCGCCTGAAAAATCCGCTCCCCTTCTCCCTCTCATAATGGGAGAGGGAGGGTGTTACTGCGCCGAGTCGAAGTACTCCCAAAAAATGCTGTTTCACCATACAATATAGTTCCTCTTTTAATTCCGCTTAGAAAACCGCTACGTTTTATTTTGTACCACCAAACTTGCTCGTATAACTACTCGTCTTAAATAAGAAAAACGTTGATGTGTCACGAGTCCGGCCAATCAACACAATAGCTTGGATTCATGCATCAGTTGACTCTCAAAGGTAGGGCACCATCAGATGTTGCAATAAATCACAATCCACTACACTTAAGTTGTAAAACACCTCAATATAATCAGGGACTAAATTCTGGGGCAGCTTTGAGGGCTTCCTACAAGTTTTGCAGGATTTATGCATTATTAGCATGTAAACTACATCATAGTATACAATAATTACGCTAGCGAGCTGGACACCACAATACAAGAGTTTAGCACACGTTTTGGGCAGTTGACCGAGCTGGCATTTGCACGCCATTGTAAGTCATGGCATTTAAAAAAAACAAGCCATTTTAAATCATAAAGACCTTGAGCACTTCGGTCTTCAGTAAGTGCGCTCCTATGCACACGCGCACAGCCTCTCAAGATGCACACAACAAGTGTCAGATTTACTTTTAACTTATTTATTACACAAATGTTCAGATACACACACACACACACACACACACACACACACACACACACGTATGCTTAAATGCCTGTATATACAGTAGTGTATGGGTGCTTCCTGCTCTTTTTGTTATTATTAATATGAATGTTAGAGTCAGAACAAAAAATGTTTAAAAGCATTGAAACATTTTGTCAGAGCCTTTGTTGTTTTTAATTTTGACATTATTTTTATTTTTAATTTTGACTTATTTTTACACCAGACATATAAATCGGTTCAAAATATTGGTTATTGATTTACTTGATCAGTTAACCTCTTGAAAAGCACCCCCACTCTGCCCCAAACCATGAAAACACATACTTTCTAGGGGTGTGACGGTCATTATATAACCGTTAGACCGGCGGTTATAGTTGAACACCGTCATTAGAACTCTATAACCGCCAAAACCGTGTTATTAAAATATTTTTTTTTTTTAATTTTATCAAAGAATTTTTAAATACTAATTAAAAACAATTGTTAACAGTCTGTGTTACACGCCCCCTCACGTTCTCACGCAGTGAAAAATACAGAGCTGAGCAGACACTGACAACGTGCTGACATACAGGACAGACCAGGTTACTTTTTGGTTACTTTTGAGATTTAACATATTAAACAAGGTCTCACCTTTCAAATCATCTCTTCCTTCTAGTTAATTTATAGCATCAAATAAACATGAATGACCATGAGAAGGAATGTTGTTTTAACCGCGGAAAGGCGTCAGTACACTCCGCTTTTCAATTTCAAATCCTCCCATGCTAATCTACTAACTCTCTTGAACGCACATTCACTGCTAGTTCTCTTGCTGTTAATTTTAAAGAAACGTAGAGCAAGTAGATAATCAGTGTCTAGTTTATTCAAACGCCGGGTGAGCACTGTGCAGCGCGTCTGCGGAGAGCGTTTGCTGCGCGTGGCCATTGTGCTTTTACACCGGCTGCGTTTAATAACAATCTCAAGTTCACATTACTTTCTTTTACCTGCATTTATGAGCAAAACCTCTTCAATACGCTTTTAATCCACATTGTTTTCGTTCTGTTCTGGTCCGTATAATGACATATAGACACAATTATAGACATAAAAAGCCCAATGCACAAATCTGTTTCTCTGAAGATTATTAAGATAGATGATAGATAGAGGATTCATTTATGCTGGGCAGAGAGTGACAGCGCAGTCTTCTGGCAACAGTGTGTTTTTTTTTATATTTCATTGCTTTCTGTTAAATTGTTCAAAGTTATTACTGTTTAAAACACACTTGGCATCACATTCATGATTTTATGTTAAAATGCCACTTTCCCGTCAATCCACGAGCATTTAAACGAGCAAAACGCCCCACACCGACGGTTATGTGACGAACCGTCATCACCAATTCTGAAACCGGCTCACCCCTAATACTTTCACTAAAAAGGTTATTTTTACTAAACCATTTAGAGTATAAGCACTATGGTATCATTAGAAAAAATTATTTTAAGTTTAAAATTAAAAAAGTTAGAGAGGCTGAAGAACATTGTAATAAAATTTATTTGGCATAACTTTTTTAATACTAAAAATCTTAATAAATGTGTGTGAAACCTAGAAACCTAGAAATGCAATGATGCCACAAGTCTAAAGAAGTTATGTGCCAGTCAGCCCCAAAATAAAAGTCTTTGTTTACATGCATACACGTTCGTTCTTATTATTTATCCTTAAGTTAGCATATAAAATGCAGTTTCTACACCAGGAAATAAAACGTCACACAAAGATTTTTGGATTCGTTATCTAATTGGCTACACGTTCTGTCAATCAATATTTTCCATGAAGTCATTGTAGGAACGAGCGAGTCAGATAAAGTCACGATATTTGACAGCGCTGTTTGGATATTATGTATTATGCTCCCACCAACTTTTAGAAACAAAGTTTGAATGCGACTGTAATCTCAAATATAGTGTTACGACGTAAATAGTCCTCAGATTGTATATTATATTCTATTACAAGACGTTCTTGCGGAATCTGATGTAAACAATGGACAATATATCTATATTTCACGGATTATACGCATTTGTGGACAAAAATGGTCATTGGATGAATTCTATTAGACGGCTTTCATGAGTTATTCACACATCTGAAACAGTCTGGATTCGATTTGCGGTCTTTTTAACAACACAAAGTTATGAAGTCCCGTTTTTACTTTGCATGTTGTCATCTGGACGGTCGCAAAATACTACATTAATGATGCTAGAGCATCTGTATCTCAAAACAGAGACCATACACTGATGCTAAGCCCGTAGACCTTTTAAACGATGTATAGTAATATTATTAATGTTTGTTGACAGTAGGCTATATAGATATTGTTAGCAGCGTTAAAAAAAAAACCTGACATCATCCCGCCCCGAGCTAGTGCGCGTCGACAGGTTAAAATCGGTATCGACATCGTCCCTGATTAAACACACATTGGTTGACCTCTAAACGTAAGCTTCTCTTTTATCATAATCTCCTTCGAAGTGTCTGCACATGACACGCCAAACACATATTTTGACATGACGATCCACACACATGATGGGCTGAATACATGTTGTGACGAGCTTCGCATAGTGCGCCCTCAAAAAAAGTCATCGTTTTTAAAGCGGGACTTACGTGTTTGCAATACTCTGTAGTGTCACAGAACAAACATCTCAAACTCATTATAGCAACATAATCACTGGCAATCACATGATTGATTCAAAAATCTCAAAATACTCATACAGTCTATGTGAATGTTTGCTGTTGGTCTGTTGGCACAGGATATGAAGAGGTTATTATGTGTCCTCCAGCACAGGAAACAGATGCATTCTCTTATCATGTGACACAATACTGGAGCGATAAAACAACAATATAATTACACTTTCATCACCAGAAAGACAAAAACTCTCTTTAATCTGAGTTCTTAGTGAAACAATGAATACAAAGACCTTTCAGTAATAAACTGAAATTAAATAAACCATGGCACGAGCCTTTAAACAAGAGGCTTGATCTCTAATAAATATTTTCAGATTTAAACACAGTAATGAAGAAGGACGTTTAACCAGAACAAACCGACTGTCACACAACACCGTTTCACTCGGTTTAAAAATACACCTTCATTAATGTGATCATCATCTAATAAATATAGAACCAGACTCCTGCCAGCACTGAAAACATGAATGAATGAAATACAACAAACACATTACAGTACAGCACTTTGCTGCAGAAACCCAATGGTGCCAAACTTTAGAAACAGCACCCAGTTGGTGCTTTTATTCACCTGACATCATCAAATCATCTTTATGATTGAAATGAATAGACAAGCATTGTTCAGAGCGGATCTCGTACACAAACACAAACTAATGTGCAGTCTTACCAGCTGTCCTGCTCCAGTTCAAGTAAAGACTGTGTTTTTTCAGAGTTACACTGTAAACACCACATATCTGCTGAGAAACCCACATCCAGAAAGTGCCAAAGTCAAGCATCACTGAATCCAAACGCTCTACAGCTCCGAGAAGAAGAAAACAATAACAGCACAGACTCCATAACTGCTGTCACAGACTCTGAGCTCGTCTCTTACACCCACACATCTGATCTGGCATTCAATGAAACACCAAGCTCCTCACATGTCAGAAAGAGTCAGGGAAGAGTAGAAGGAACGAGTGAATATTCACGTGGTGGTAGAGGAATGTGAGTGTTGGAAAGAGGAAGCATCTATTAATAGAGCTCTTTAGACTGGTGGGAGGGAGGGGGTCAGATATTGTCCTGTTTAACCTCCAACGTCTGCTGCTCGAACACTCTCACTGACAATCTCTGGACTCTGTTTGACTAACCTCAACTTAAGACCTCAATATGATACTTTGCATTCATTCATTATACAGTTGTTCTCAAACTAATGCCGGAAAAGTCTGGGAACCACTGATTTATTACACAGCGCTATAAAATACTTAATTCTGATTGGCCGTGCCTGGTGACAATGTTCCAGAGGTTTCCCGGCCAACATTAGGCTTGCCGCTATAGTCCGTGAAACGGTGATTACCGGTGCTTCAGTCTCTCACCGATTAGATCACTTGTCCACCGCGACAACGTCTTTCACCGTCGTTTTGATATTTTCGTTTAATTAAATCATTTAGTTTCGTTAGAGAGAGCAAACACACTAACAACTGAATGTGTCCGCTGTCTGAATTCAGCGGAGCTGAACGCACGTCACAGAGCAGCAGGTGTCAGATTTCATTTATGACTGTCACAGTGTGCAAGGCGAGCTGACTGACCAGACAATGGCAGAAGCAGCTTGCTTACTCGTTTTTGTTATAATATTCATATATGATGTTTAATATAAGCGAGATTGTTTTGTTGTTGTGATTTTCATCAAGAAAAATAATAAACCCATCATTCAAGCAGCGCTTTATGGAGAAGTAGCCGGTTGCTCTGCTTGGCGGGTTCTGTGAGAATTACCTGCGCACATTGACTCAAGCACTTAATTAAACCAGCTGTTGCACTCGCATTTGCACGCAAATTCATACGTGATTTAACGCAGCGTACGCAAGCACTGCATTTAAACAGTTGTGCACATTTAAAATGTGTCACATGTGCCAGCATGTGTCATCATTTCACCGTCTATGTTAACTACATACCCCATATAGTCCGGCTATGAGTAACCCACCACTTCTGGCCAAAATAAACTTGAAATGTGGTTTTTGCCAAAATAACTTGAAGGACGTCAGAAAAGTCAACCTTGATTACAAAATTTGCACTGACAGCCTAGTTTAAACATAAATGTCTTTTAAACCCAAAATTGACCATCACAGGCCAATCATGGTTTAGCAACCGTAACTAGGTATGGGAGGTCTGTCAAGCTTTCGAGTGAGGGAAACATGACAAAGCATTTTGCATATGGAATGCGTAAATCTGATACACTGCAACCTAAAAGTGTGGACGGGGTGTTGGATTTTTTCCCCTTCCCGAGACTAGGGGTGGGCGGTATGAGCAAAAATTCATATCAAGGTATTTTTCACTCTTCAGCCGGTATAACGGTATTACGGTATGTTGCCATATGAGATAAAACTTGGAGTCACACTGTAGTAAACCTTAATTAAATTACGGACAAAATTGGTATTTTTCACCTTAAGTTACTAATAAGTGAGGGATTGGACATAGACATGATTTTTTTTCTTTTCCCATTTTTTCCTTTAAAAGCGCAATTGTGTGGATGGGTGGACTCATCTTCTTATGCATATTGTCACTAATATGGGAAGTATGAAAATATGGAAATTAGTATGGTCATTTGCTTGTAGGCTATTACAATGTTTTACGCTACATCCAACAACTTTAAAGCTGTGTGCTGTGTTTATCTGGTGTCTGTTTGATTTATAAATATACAAAGAACAAGATTTTCTTTTTGTTGTTAATATGAACATCTGATGGGAGATGCCATCTCACTTTAAATTATTATTAATCCCTGAACGCATTAATGAATGCAGTTTATTAATACAAGTTAGTTATATTAATAAATGTATTTATTGCATTTAATTGCATTTAATTTAATTAACCAGCAGATTCACATTGCCAAAAACACTCCACTCATACGTTTTTATGCGTAAATATGCACTATGTATTGTTTAATAGCCTCTCTAATTAATAAACCTGCATTAAGAAAACGAAATTTACCATTAAAGGCTGTTTTTAATGTGTTTGGTACGTTGCTTACGTTATCCGCTAAAGCACTCTGAAAGCGCTATTCATTTAACCGTAACTCCTCAATCATTTGCGCTATCAAAAAAGGAATGGTTCCTAAAAGAAGATAAATTGCACTTTTTGGCAAATTATGGTTTATTACGGTAATTTCTTGTTTTCCGTCCTCCAATCGCTTACCTGGAGAGCGCCTGCAGGGCGCAGTAGAGAGAGCAGATCTGAGTGAAAAGGGAGTACACCGTTAAACGACTTTTGAAGCAGTGAGGTAAAAAAAAGCCTCCTAAATGTATAACACTGTTGACGCGCTGTTGGTGCCTTGGGACTCGACAACCCGACTGTTTAAGTTGATTTTCAATAAAGCAGTGTTGATTTTGTTCGCTTCTGGGTCCTGTTATGTTTCAGAACCTGGTAATGCTATAGGTAAGCCACGGGCTTGTTTCTCGCCAAACTCGCTGTATTCAGATCACAACACCTGAAATATAGTCTTTGGCAGGATTTGCGTGCACTATTATGTGCATCCTCTTAAAAAAATGATGATTAAAAATGGATTGAAGTGCGATCGGAGCCTTTCGTTTTGTGTTTCTGTGGACAGCGCATCTCGGGAACGGAGGTATGACTTGACTTGGGTAAACTCCCGCGGGGTCTTAAAAAAATAACATTCATAAAGTTAAATTTAAGTCCTAGGATGAAGATCTGGGCGTTTTAAGGCCATAGATATAACTTTCTGAAGGTTAGTTTTTTGTAACACCCCGCGGGAACCCTGAAAGTGCTAAAATAGAATTTAAAATATGTAACGCCGGTATCAACGGTTTTGCAAAATCCATATCATGGCGTGACACAATACCGGTAATTACTATCATACCGGTTTATTGCCCACCCCTACCCGAGACCTAAACCCAAGTGGAGAAATGCCAGACGTGGATCATGCAGTGTGGAAAACCTCATTCACAACTAAATGTCGACAGGATTAACAAATATGCATACGTTTTCTCCAATGTAAGTGCACGCTAATGTTAGCTGGCTAGCTAACTCAGTACATCATTGCTTGAAAATGATGACGGTTCTTTCTTCATAATGCATATATCTGAATGTAAAATAAGATGATTAAAGGCAAAACAGAGGCTGACTGACATCCTATAGTAAAATATTTTAGCATTTTGTTAATGGACGGCCTACCCTTGAGTACTCCAATCCAATCACGGCTCTTCCGGGGTTAGTTCTATAAGCAAAAGAATGTTATCATTTCAAAGTCCTCAGGCTGATATCTTGTGTTTATTTTGCACGACTTATGGATTTGCTGATTGATTTATTAATATTAGACTATTTTCACAAATTTCACTTACCCTGCTGTGCATAAACAAAGCTGTTCTTCAATTTGTGTGTTTCCCATTTGAATGGTCAGCGTATGAGGCGCCTGCTGATTGCACTGGGACCTATAGGCTTTAAGCTTCTGAACCCGTCTCTCCATGTGTGTATTACTGAGTGCACTTAAACACACATGCACACACACAGATGGAGGACGAATTACAAAAGGAGCAGCATAAAAACGTTCCGTTGTTTTTCAGTGCTCTATTCCTCAAATGTATGTTAATGGCCTACAAGTATGACACACAGTAGCGTAACTCTTTCATAAGTTTAAACATCAAGTGTTCTGATCTCTGAAGGGCATATAGTGAGGATCACGTCTGACTGGTACGTCTGACCAGGGGGCCCCAAGTAGACGCTAAGTTCGCTTATGCCTCGGGCCAGCCCTGGTGGCTGTGATGTCTTTTATATATTTTCTTTTTTTATCCATGCAATACCAATTAAGCGAACACAACGCAACACCCCAGCCAGATGAGTATCAAGCGATAGTTGTGAATGAATGTAAGTTTCTATGAGATGACATTACTGTATATAAAGAAGTGATGGTCAATGTGTCACTGTGATGAACTGAAACTTGGGATTTGAGGTAAAGAGAAAATAAGTACCAGATGGTCAACCATTTCCTTTACAAGGACACAGTGTCTATACTGCTGGATAAAGGTGACCAGCAGGACATTCATCTCCCTGTGGAGAAAATGACTGCTTCCTTCACTTTAATGCCTCTAAAACTTCACAAACTCCACTGAAGTTGAGCAGTATACAAACATCTGTAAGTCAGCAGTTACAGGGAGTTACACTGTACGTGTCTTTATCAGAACAGTAATACTGAGTTTATTAACATTCATAACAGCACTTCATATCTTTATGAAACTGTAAGGCAATCATAAATCCAGATGGGCTCGTGCTGCTCATCTATGCCATGTGTTCACAATAATAACAGCCATGTGTACTTTTAGTTCAACAAAGTATGCATGCAGATGCAATGTTACTATGGTAAAGAGCTGTAACGTGTGTTGTCCAAACATGGAATGAAGGCAGGATCTAAGTGCAAATGAAAACTTTACTAAAACAAAACATGAACATAAATCCAGACATGAGCCATGAAATACTTGATAATGACCATGAACGTGGAAAGGAACAAACACAGAGCAACTACATTTAATAACCAACAAAAGAAAATGGAAGCATGAGGACTATATACACAAATTGTAAACCAATGAGAACGTCGGGAAACTAGAGACAAACATGGCACTGACATGATTACAAAATAAAAACGAGAACTTCAAAAGAAAATATAAGACATGACAAGACCCTTACAAGGGCATGAAATCTGATCCATAAATTCCTTAAGACCTTAAGCAGCAGCATGCTATCAACTGAACATGCAGCAGTATTGGCCAAGGCAACGGAGAGTGTGGACTCTTTATTCTTTCAAACATAAAAAATCTTACAGCTCATATAACACGCACTGTTTCTGCTCATCCCATCTTGATCTTAATTACCTATAGAGTCGTATTACATATATCCCATATATCCAAAGAGTCTTTAGTTTTATCAGATTTATAAAAGACAGATCCTTCTGAATATACCCGAGCTCCTGGAGGCGTACCACAGGTGGAGCAAGTCACAAGTGTGGGATTTTTATGTTGTTTTATTAATCTTGCTAATTGCTAAAAGTGTTAAAGTTACAAAGATGTCCAAATAAGGACTGTGGAAATTGATTTTGTTCCATTTTTATATTTCTTTAATTGATCATTTTATTCTATAAACATTGTGTGTTTCATATATGCACTGAGCTATTATGTAGAAATGAGGTGTTTATGTTTGAGAGTGGAGAGTTACCAGTTTTTGTGTGTGTGCTGCAAGGAGGAATTTAGGAATTTACGCCTGGCATTGATCAAGATAAGAGAGAGGCCTGAGGGGGAAAGCAAACAGGCGACTATGTCATTAACTAATGCCTTAATGTTCACAGGATAAAATATGCAATGTATTTCTTACTTAATCAGTATTAATCATTGAATAATTGATGTAATAAATATAAGATGTTGTCTTTGATAAATTTGTATTAACCAATGAAATGAAGGTTGCATATAGAATAACCTAATGGGGGCAGGGCAGCTCAACCTTGAAGAACAGAATCTCCTGTGTGTCTGTGTGTGTGTGTTTTCTTTCCTAACAGATGGTTTTTAATAATGATTAAAGTGTTTCCTTAGAAGTAGTATTGCAGTAAAAGATTTAATATGTGTTTATCTATCTAAAGAAGTTAATGTGTGCCTTATTCATATAACCAATTTTACAAATAATGAAATGATGTCATGATATTGAAATATGTTTTACATAATAATCACTTTCATCTTACAGCTTATGTTTTTTATAAATGAATGTTTTATTAATGATTTGTTTTTAAGAAAGCATTATAACATGCTATTCAAAGTGGAGGAGTACTGGAGAGGAACTGCAGGGCTCCCAGGGATGAGAGGAGAACAGTTTGTTTTTCTTTGTCTATGTGTGTCCATCTTTGCCTACAGGCTAAAATTGGGTGTGGTGATGGAGTCAGATGGACGAGGGGAACGGCCTTTGTGGGTGGAGATTTTCTGAAGAAAGATCGACGTCACATATTTTATAAATAAGCATGTTACTTCCTGAGCTGGTTGTTCGCTACTTGAGAGGACCCAGCGCTGTTAAACTTTTTCAATCTGATCAATAAATATTTGAACTTAGATATTCGTATCTTGTGCCTTTCCTCTAAATTATGAACATGCAAATGGACGCCTTAAAGTCCAACACAAGCAAGCAATACACACAAAACATTATCCCACTATCTCTGGATAACTTATGATTCACTACATGTTTGTGTCGTTTACATTGTATGCACTTACGTGCCGACTGCCACCAAAACACAGACACGTGATGCAGTTTTACTGGGGTCCAGCCATCAATCTGAGTGGGTAGCCTCGCTACTGTTGTGAAATAATAGCTTGAAAAGAATAAAAAAAAATGAATCCTAAAGATTACTTTAGATTCTTACCGTCAATCAGGTGAAAATAATCCACAACTCGTCTGTCAATTCCTCCAGAAAACAGCATGAGGCGCACTTGAAAGTTAATATTTATTTCAGACAGAAATCATTTGAATTAGTTTACTTTGTGGCAGCACAACATGAGAATTTTAAATTCATGTAGTATTTTAATTTTAATAAAAACCAGGGGACCCCCCTAATTTATATTTTTGTGCTTTATGGGGTACCTCAAGGCTTATGCAACTCATGACCCGGTTGGGACTGCACCATTTCAACGAAATCCAGCGTTAAACAAGCACTCACGCACAACTCTGCTGCTACCCTGGATAAACAAACTATTGAAGATGTAGAACAGATCCAGAGAAGATGAGCGATCAAGCATATTTTTAGAAAATCGAGATCGGCTGGCCAAATCCCGATCGCAATTTCGATCTTTACGTAACCTAACGCAGGTGTCGCAAGGCAAACAAAGCACACGCTTGATCGTATTGCATCTTAAAAATGTCTGCAGTGTGGAAATATTTTAAAGTGGAAAATGAAAGCAGTCCAAAAGCCACTTGTACTATTTGCAATGTGAGCATTTCGCGAGGCGGTGTTGAAAGAGCTGCATTTAATACTACCAATTTGATAAGGCACCTTAAACTTAAACACTCTGCAGAATACAGCCAGTTTTCTCAGGCAACACAAGCACAGGCTGCCCCGAAACAACACACGCTGGAGGAGACTTTCAAAAGGAGAGAGAAATTTCCTATCGAGTCCGACAATGCTGCAAAAGTGAAAAAAAAAAAAAAGTGAAACTAGTTGAATTCATCGCTTTGGATGACCAGCCCATCTCTGTGGTAGAGAATACAGGTTTTCGCCGCATTTGGAGCCGCGGTACATGCTGCGCTCTCAACACTACATATCAGAAACCGCTATACCAAAGCTTTATAAAACAGTTTGTGACAACCTACAAGGCCTTTTATCAGATGTGACTGCTATTGCCTTTACCACAGACATCTAGAGTTCCGATGTTTGCCCGATGTCATTGCTCAGCCTAACTGCGCACTGGATTGATTTAAATTTTCATTCAAAGCGTGCGATATTGCATTGTCGTCAGTTTGGCGGGTCTCATACAGCAGAACATATAAAACAGGCAATCGAGGAGATGCTTAACACTTAGGAAATAGACAAGCAACGGGTCCATGTAATTTTTCACCACAGGCCTATGCAGGTCTGGAAGATATCCAAACGGATATGAAAATGCAAACTATGCGCCAACAGCAAGATGTTCAAGTTAGGTGGAACAGCACTTTCTACATGATGCAGAGCCTTCTAGCCCAAAAGCGTCCACTCAGTGTCTATGCAGCTGACCACAACCTTCCAGCTACACTAACGGCAAACCAGTGGACACTAATGGAGAAAGCTGTTGTTATACTAGCCCCCTTTGAAGAACTGATGAGGGTAGTGAGCGCAGAGACAGCAACTGCAGCAGATGTCATACCTGCAATAACTGTCCTGAAACGTGTTCTTTCTCGAGAGCAAAGCACTGACCAGGGAATCAAGACGATGAAAAACACGCTCTTAGAAGCAGTGGATAGACGCTTCAGTGAGGTTGAGATGGAGCCACTCTACTGCGTTTCCACTTTAGTGGATCCCAGATACAAAGACAGGCATGTGCCGTAAATGTCTTTTATATCTATGAGTTTATGCTATATTTAAAATAAAAAAAATTAAGTCACCACTATTTATTTTATTTATTGTTCTATTTTTGGTTTCAGTGTTGTACATTTTTTTAATCTACATATTTATGTGTTTTTTAGATATTTCACAAGTTTTGAGAACCACAGCACGGCTAAAGTAGCTGGATTTAAAGTATACTGGATTTAATTTCAATAACCTTAATATACTTGAAGTATCGGATCGGGACTCGGTATCGGCAGATACTTAATATTTAATGACTCGGATCGGGGTCCCAAAAAATGTGATCGGGACATCCCTATACGCGATAGTGATTTTTTTCCCTTTTGAGATGGCACTACAAGTCGTTTCTCGGTGACTGATTTGCAGGGATCGAGAAGGTACATAAGTCTGTATAAGGGAGTAAAGATAAGGAGGTGCTAACAGTGGTGCAGCTATAGGAAGCCAGTGTATCCTGACAAAGAGAATAGTGACGTGTGCCCTCTTTGATTTATTGAAGACCACTTTTGCTGCTGCATTCTTGATCATCTGTAGGGGTTTGGTTGTGCAGGCTGGGAGTTCGGCCAGTAACGCATTGCAATAGTCCAGTTTGGACAGGGCAAGAGCCTGGACTAGGACTTGCGTGACATGCTTATTTAGGGAAGGTATAATTTTCCTAGCAGGCGGTGCTGGCAAAATGCTCTGAGAAGTTAAGCTGATCATCAATGACCACGCCCAGGTTTCTGCCTGTCCTGGAAGGTGTAATGGTTTAAGAACCTTGCTGAATGGAAAGGTTGTGATGAATCTTAGGGTCAGACTATATGACAAGCAGCTCAGTCTTTGCAAGGTTTAGATGGAGATTGTGATCCTTCATCCAGAGTGAGATGTCCATTAGGCATGCTGAGATGTGGGCAGAAACCGTTGGATCGTCAGGTTGGAACGGCAAGTGGAGTTGTGTGTCATATCCACATAGCAGTGGTAAGAAAAGCCATATTTTCGAATGACAGAACTTAAGGATGTCATGATCCCTAAGATGATTTGGAGGTTGCACTTGCCTGCCTTAGGGCTTCAATCACTAAGAGCAGGGCAGTCTCGGTGGAGTGACCACTTTTGAAACCAGACTGATTGCTGTCCAGGAGATAATTGTATGTGAAGGAGGAGAGCTGGTCAAAAACCACACGCTTAAGAGTCTTGGCAATGAAGGAAAGGAGAGATACGGGTCTGTAGTTTCCTAACGTTGCAGGCTTAACATCTTCAGCAGCAGGGTTATCTGGGTCTCTTTAAAAGCTGCTGGGAATGTACCAGTGGAAAAAGATGAGTTGATAATGTGGGTGAGAGCAGGGATAATCAGTGTAAAGATGGCCTGAAGGAGATGGATGGGTATGGGATTATATTGGCAGGTAGTCAGGGGGTAAGAAGCAAAGACCTTGGGAAAAGTCCACTTCAGATATGAGAAAGAAAGGGGAGGGAGCATGCATCAGGAGTTTGAGCATGTGCAAGAGGCGGTGGCACAGAGAATTGACTGCTGATAGTGTTTGATTTCTTCACAAAGAAAAAGCAAATTCATCAGCTGTTAAGTCAGATGAAGGTGGGGAATAGCGGACAATGAAGAGTAGAGAAGGTCTTAAAGAGAGCACGAGAGTCGGGTAAGCTGTTGATTTTTGAGTGATAGAACTAAGTCTTCGCAAAGGAGACATCTATGGAGAAAGAGACTGATAGACACTGAAATAATCTTTTGATCTGTGCCACTTCCTTTCTGCAGTCCTTTTTGCACAGAGAACATCAGAAAACCAAGATATGGATGGTGTGGCCCAGGCTGGTCCAGATGTCAAAGGGCATAAGCTGTCTAAGCAGGATATAAGTGTGGAGCATAGAGTGTCGGTGGCGTTGTCTGTATCTCATAGAGAGAGTTGGTTGAGGGGGCATGGAGAAGACCACAGAAGATAAGCAGGAGGGAGAGAGTGTACGTAGGTTGTGCCGGAATGTATGCATTGTCTGGAAGAGATAGTTCAAGATTCACAGTGAAGAGGAATTGATCAGATGTGTGTAGCGGGGTGACCTGGGTGCGATGAGTGGAAGAGCAGCGTGCATAGATAAGATTACCAGACCTGTGTGTTGGTGAAGTGGGGACTTGCTTGAGGTCATACAACGCAGTCAGGGTGTTGAAGTCGGCTGCCTGTGATTTCTCAAGGTGGATGTTGAAGTCACCAAGTACTACTAAAGGAGAACCATCCTCTGGGAATGAAGACAGAAGTACATCCAACCTGGTGGGCGATAGATTACTAGAAAATGTCTTTTAGTCACGTGAGGGTGTGAGCTGGTGGAATTTCCAGTCCTTTGGAATGAGGAGACCGGTCCCTCCACCCCTCCCTGTAGTGTGAGGTAAAAATGTAATTGTTAAAGAGGGCAGCTGGAGTGGCAGTGTCCTCTGGTTTGATTCAGGTTTCAGTAAGTGCAAGAACAGAAAGACCAGAATGTGAAGCAATAATCAAATCTAGTCTGTTAGTCTTAAGGATTATATGTAAGGTTAATGCAAAGGGTGTGTAAACATATGAACTATATACACAGTGTTCACAAACGTTACACACTGCTGTACAACCTCAGTACGGTCATCATTATAGCCTGCAAGTCACTTTACCCTACATGAATTATAAATACATGTAATTGATAGGCTGTGGCAGTCCTGATACAGAGACCTGCTTACATTCTGATCTGTGTCTTCATATATAAAGCTACATGAATTCAGTAGTGAACTGTCAGGGCCCACTAGGTCCCCAGAGAGGCCCTAAACTTTATTAAAAACAACATTTGAAAACGTATAACATATTTTTAAATGTGTCGGCCATTTTCTACCATTAGAATCGCTATGCACACCGTTCAGCGCAGGACATCAAAGAATAGCGAGAGAGATTTAAAGGCATACAGAGGGGTCTAATCTCGTATTCGTATTCGTTCAGATGCCTGCTGATTGGTCTGCACAGCAGCATTGTTAGTTCCAACACACTCTGTGACTGGCAGTCCAGCTATGAAATTACAGAGGACAACAAAATAAATGAATGGATAAAAAACACATCAGATACCTCTTAATAAAAACCTGCAAAATGTACATTTTACAAAGACTACTTATGTGTGTAACTGCAAAAAATACAATAAATAAATAAAACTTTTCTTACAAAATTTTGAGTCCTATTGTGAGTATAAACGAAAATGTCTTGAAAAGGTATTATATAATGTATGTCAATTAAGAACAATAAATCCCTCAATAAATCCACAGTCTTATAAATGAATAATTGATCAGATAAAGATGTTGATGATAAACAGCTGAATGTAAAATGATCAACACTCACATCAGTGACAGCACACAGACGCTCGGTGGAGATCTTCAGATGAAGAGATGATCTGTTAACTGTCTGATGGGTTACAGGTTTATATACACAATAAATAAGTCATGTTGTCTGCTGTGTCAGGTGACTGGATCATGTTATCTGAACTCTCCGGTGTCACGTGAAACACATCTGCACATCAACTGAACCTCAAAACGCTTTAAAAACAGATGAGATGTAATTTTTATTATATTGTTGCAGCAAGTTTAATAGAAACGATTTCTTATAAATCACTGTGATGCCTAAAGCCCTTTTTCACACACAGATTACAGAAAATATATGGAAAATGCGTCCGGGATTTGTCCGGGGATTGTATTTGCAAACGTGCACTTGGTGGATTTTATCCGCAGTGTCTTAAGTTTGTTTATTATTCGTGATTTCTTACTTGAGAAACCATCCCCATGCATATTTTATGATTTGATCATAAACTAGTGCATGACGTGCAGTTCTGTTATGCTGGTAAATGATCTCAGTTTTAGTTAGGATAGTGACAAGCTACTTGATCTCAGCTTCAGTCCAGTTTGCAGAAATTTTTCGCTGCAAATGTTAATCTGCATGTAAATCCATATTTTTAAAGAGGGCCTTTGGGGATGTTGCGATGACCCTTACGGCATTGTCTCTGTCTTTTTTTCCCCAAAAACCGTATCACAAAAATTTTATGGCAATGTCATAAGGTCCCCTTTACAGAAGCAATCCCAGAAGGGGAGTAACAGGATTATGTAAATAAGGATACAAATCAGAAATTTTTTTGTAAAAAATGAGAATACTTTCAGGATTACAATGGTTTCAATTAAAAATAAATAATTATTTTGTCTGTTGTCAGAAGCTACATTTACATGCAACCAAATAATTTGTTTGTAATCATATTGGCTCAATCTGATTGAAATGCCTTCATGTAAAAACCTTAATCAATATGATTGAGGTCGACCGGATGCAAATTTCGGAATGTCGGTGAAGTCCGAAACAGATTTTTTAAAGATTGGATGGAAGAAAGGTTTGCAATAATGATCTTTCGTTTCACAGTATTTCAAGAAATTGCACTTTGAGTGATTTAGTCATTCGGTAGAACAAATAGATAAAAAAGATAAAAATTAGGTATAGACCGATATATTATTTACAGACAGAGTGCTGGAAGCCGCAAGCGATTGCAGGTCATTTGACTAAAAACAATCAACCTTTCCATGACAACATCGAAAGCTCGGCCTAAGAGCTGATCATAGCTGCACAAAGAGAGTTTTTATTTCTCATCTCTATATATATTTGTAGTAGTAAAGTGCTAGAAATTAATATCCTTTGCTAATAGTTCCTCATCATTGTGGAGAGTGCAGCTCATGGTTCCATAGCACGCTCACCTGTTTTTATTATTTGTTAAATATAGTTTTTTTAAGTTCAATAAATGTTACTTTTTTAAATTGAGACTTGTAACATTTGGCATCATCGTGTCATTTTTATGATGTAAATTGAGTGAGCAAAAGCAGTATCGGCTCCAAATATCGGCTCAAGAAAATCGGCAGCCTGTATCGGTCATCGGCTAAGGCTGATGAAACAAAAATCAGTATCGGCACTAAAAAAAATACACATATCGACAATGGCGTGGATGTTGGCTTAACTGAGGATTTGCACACAGAGAACGAGACACCAAATAGTACGATTGAAAACGCAGGTAAGGCAAAATGTAGAGATAAATCTGAAAATCTTAAGAGTTGGGTCCTTTACACAAATGTCAAGACACAGGAACAATTTTAATATCTTATACCTGGGCCCGTATTAACAAAAATGTGACGTAAATCTTGATGTGTTTTTTCTGCATTTGCTCGTTTAAAAGGTGTAAGTGTTGTAAGTACCGTACAATGCCAACTGAGGTGGAAAATGTTTGCTGTTGTTTGTGTTGTTTACATTACATGCATGTATGCACTGACTGCAAACAAAAAACGGGAAATTTTGATTTACTTACGCCTGTGGTTGCGAGTGCTAAACAGGGTAACTGCTAAGACTGCTTCATCAGTTGTAAACAAGTGGCAAATCCGGCATCAAACTGTGCCTTGTTGGTAAAGCAATCCTCTCCGAAATGCAGTCAGAAAACAAACAAATTCATTCGCAATTACGTTTTCCGGGAACAATGAACTGCATGCACTATTGTCCTAAGACAGGTAACACTAAATAAGGTTTTCTTTTCCTTAAATCCATAAACACACTTCTTTTGTTGAACCATCCTGATAAAACAGTTGTCGCGTGCTGTGCAGCGATACCACCGGTGACTTCTACTCGACGGAGCAATTCTAATGCGCGTTCTCACTCTCACTTGATGTGCAGGCCAGGCGTGCTTTTCTGGGTGTAAGACCCATAAAAGGAATATGGGGTCAATCAGTCGTAACAGATGCCCCGTTCGAAAAAAACTTTCAGAAACTTTTCCAAAAAAAGGAGGCGTGAGTTTGGCCCAGAAATACTCTGTCACAAGCTCAAATGCTTTTTCGACACTTTGTTTATGTTTAGCATGAGGGTTACAACTCTTGAATTGTGTTAATAATTCAGAATGCATGAAACAGTATTACACCCCCCCCCAAGGGGAATGCAGAAGACTTTTAAGTTCCGAAAACCAATATAAAAACATTACTAAAATGGCTGTTGCCTTTCTTTATGTACAAGTTGGACTTGAAGTAACAGCTGTTCTTGTATTCAGTTTGGTTTTCTAATCTGTTAATTAAAAGTCTGCTTATACATTCTTTACATTAGCTGCTAGGAATGTTGGGTTTGTAAAATATAGAGTGCATTCCTAAACTTTGGATAACACCACCAAAGCATGTAACCATGTACTTTCTTCTTTACTTTGCAAAGATTCTTCTTCTGAAGAAAGCACAGAGAACACCTTTTATAAAGATTTCCGTCATCTTTAAAGGCGCTCTAAGCGTATTTGTGTGACGTCACTTCTTGTTGACTTTCGAAGTGTTGTCAAACTAAAAAGAGCTTAGCTAACTCATCCCCTCCCCCGCCCTTCCATGCTTTCTGAAAGAGTTATAAACACGTCCAACCCCCACTCCCAAATCCTTCTTGTCGTTTAATGGTTGGAACACTTTGTTATGTTTCGTGGTGGTATGTTGACCACTTTGTTTTTGTTGCAGTTTGAGGATCCTGGGCTGTCTAGAGAAACCGTGTTTTATTACAGTGTTTTTAGAGGACAGGCAGATAGCAGATAATGAGGAGATGCTTACTCTATGAAGCCTGCACAAAATCATATTGCGATTGACAGAGCTAGTTCAGATAATGCTACCCATGGCGAAAATCATGCTAACTTAAATGTTGTGTTTGTTAGTGCTTTAAAATTCTGTGGTTGGTAAGATTGCAATTGTAAGTTTTCTAGTGGTTCTGGAAACTGTACAAATTAACACAAAAGTAGTCTACTCACATACTTTTTAAATCACTTCTTGCAGAGTTGTTACAAAAAAAGATGTTAGCTGTATAGGTAGGGGAACTTCCACTGCCAACATCCCAGGCCACATTAAGAAAGATCAAGGCTTCAGTGAGCATTATAAAATTTACACATTTACATAACATACTTGTTTTTTAAGACTTAAGATTTGAACCATTGGAGGGAAGTACCCATGATCCCTAGCGTTGATAGGGTGGCAAGTAGGATCTGATGATTAACTGTGTCAAAGGCTGCCAATCAGAAATGAGGATTTGGATTCTGCTTTTGTTAGCCATATTGCTAACGTGACGTTTCAGTGGAGTGGTTGCATTTGAAGCCTGACTGCTCGTCATCGAGTCAGTTGTTCTGAGAAAGAAAGGGGGATACTTTGTTAAAAACAGCTCTCTTAAGGGTTTTCGCAATGAACAGAAAAAGTGAGACGGGTCGGTAACTGTCAGTAAGAGAGGGGTTCAGCGTTGCTTTTTTAAACAGTGTTGTGACAGGGCCTGCTTGAAAGTGGATGGAAATGTCCCTGTGAGAAAGGAGGTGTTGATGATGTGCTGGTGTGAGCGTGTCTGAAATGGCCTGTAATAAATTGGAGGGGATTGGGTCAAGGGGGCATGTGGTTGGGTGGGTGGAGAGAAGCTTAATACATTTGGTGTCAGTGAGCGGAGAGTAAGAGGAGAAATTGAAGTCATATGTAAGTGTAGTGTATTCCAAGATAAGTGGTGAAGAGAATAGGTTACTGATAGATAAAGTTTTGTTGGTGAAAATGTTTGAAAGTCATCAGCCGACAAAGAGGAGGTGGGTGGAGGGGGACAGAGGACAGAGTTGAAAGGTTAGAACAGCTGCCTTGTGTTGGGTGCGTTAGTTATCTTGGTGGTAAAGAAGCATGTTTTGGCTGTAGCTACTACAGAAGCAGAGAAAGAGAAGAGAAGTGACTGGAAGTGACAGGGGTCAGCCCGGTTGTTAGATTTGCATCATTTAGCAGAGAATACCGGACAACCATGGGCAAGAGGAAGTAGCACTAGCTACTGGACAAAGAGTTTCTAATCATGACGTTAGAGTAGAGCATAAGGTGTCAGTGGCAGCATTAGCATCTTAAGACAGGAAGTGAGATGGACGAGAAGATGGCACCTGTGCAGAGAGGGTACTTGGGGAGAGAGGGTGAAGGTTACGCCTAAAAAAAACTGGAGGCGGCATGGGTGTGTGTGATGTAGGAAGGTGTATGTTGAACGTGATCAAGACAATGGTCAGATAGATGGAGAGGAATGACCTTAATATTGTCCGTAGAGCAGTTGCGGGTGTAGATGAGATCAAGCTGGTTTCCTGATCTGTGAGTGGCAGCAGTGGTGAGGCGAGTTAGGTCAAATGAGGAGGTGAGTATGTGGAAGTCCACAGCGTAGGGTTTCTCCAGGTGGATGTTAAATTCACTGAGTACAATGAGAGGGCTGCAGTCTTCAGAAAAAGTGGAGAGAAGCATATCCTCCGCTATAAAGCTCCTCTATGAAGTCCAGAAGTGGACCTGGAGGGCGCTAAACTACAACAGGAAGTTGAATAGGAGAGTTGATGTTAACAATATAGTATTCAAAAGTACTTCCAGCTATTGTTAATAAGCAAACCTGTGCCACCACCTTGACCTGACTGGCGAGGAGAGTGAGAGAAAGAGTACTTTGAGAAAAGGCCAGCGGATGTGGCAGAGTCCTCTGGACGAATCCATGTCTCATTCAGAGCTAGGATGTTCAAGGCCAACTGTATGACAAAGGCATGGATGAAGGCAGACTTGTTGAAGGCAGACTGGCAGTTCCAGACTCCCACAGAAAAAGACAGGGGTGTTGGAGGTGAGTTGTGGATTGGTCGCACAATGGACTAAGTACGTTGTGTCTTGCATCTGAAATTCAGGTGGTGTCTGTTGTGTATGACTGGAATGTACTGAAAACACAATGGTATTTGAAAGTAGAAAACGTAAATAGTATGTGAAAAAATAAAGTAAACAATACTCAAGTGCCATGTCGGTGTCCTTGCTCGGTGGAGTCGCACAGGTAGAGGCACAGGTCTTTATACTCGTAGGTCTTCACACAAGGAGGGCTGCAGCGCCAGCGCTGAGGCAAGGTTTAAGAGGTTTATATGAAGAGTTTGGTTCCAAAACGCAATAAATCCATTTTGACTAATTTTGGTAAAAATGTGTTTTCTATACCAAGAAAGTGACAAGATGAAAACCACTATTTTCTGTTACAAACTTTCACATAGCATCTTTAGGTTATAAAACATACAAAATTTAAATCCATGACTTGATTTTAAAAGATTTATTATAAAAACAAATTTTTTCCACAAAATGCAATAAATCCATTATGTTTTTTAAAATGTGCATTCATCTTTGCCATGTTATATTCATTTAGTTGAACAGTGGTATACACCACTTCTTTCATAAGATCCTTTGGGGTCAATGTGTTAGCATTAGAAAGCTAAATGCTGTTGGGAGAACAAGCAACCGGCTCCCGACTGCCTCTCGCGTAAATAATTAGATGTTGATGGCTTACGTTTCTTTCCCGTCACAGAAAAAAACCCAGGTTTATCAATGCCATTAAAGTATTATTTTGTTTTGTTTGTTGATCATGAGTTACAAAGTAGATGAGGAAAACTAGGATTCCGTGTATTCAACGCACCGCCATTGTTTGTTTACAATGCGTGGAATGGTGCGCATATGTATATGACCTTGAAGGAATCAGATTACATTACTTTTATACAGTATGTTGGTGCTTGGATTAGGTTACTGAATACCTTTTTACGAAGTAACTTGTAACTAATTAAATAAATATATTTTAAGAGTAACCCTCCCAAATCTGTGCATACATGACGTTTAATGTACATGTGCAAAAACAAAAATCAAAACAACAAGAATCTAAAACAAGAATCCAGCGTCCGCCTGCTGTGCCTTCTTTTATATGGACAATAAGGTTATGAACACCAGATGTAGGTGATAAAACCATCCATCATCCCAACACACTGGAACAAACCAATCATTCAGTTATCATATTAGGTAAATAAAATCTACAATCTGATATCACCTGAGGATCAACTACAGTACAATACAGTATAGTTTATTAAAGGGAAACTTCACCCATTTGCATTAAGCTTTGTATCGTTAGAACCCCAGTCATGTTTTTAAATGGTTGTGCATTATTCACTCAGTTTCCCCTGAGACGGGAGAAATGCTCATTTCAGTGAGGCACTTCCTTCTTTCAGTGATGTAAAAATCGTCATTTTGCGTCATTGAAAGAAGGAAATCCTGTATCTCTGTTGAGTGTGAAAGACTACAGACACTCATTCCTCATTTTTCCAAGGTGGGGGCTATGGGTGGGACCCACTCACGCTAAAGACCTATTACAGATCAGTGGGTGGGACTTACGAAAATATACGAACAGACGGAAAAAAACGATCAGCTGCCATCTTTATGCTAAGCTAAGCTAAACAGACATTTTGGAGCAAGCCAGACTTTGTGTTACAATAAAAGTGGAAGTTAATCAATATGATATAGAAGAGGGTGATTTCGCAAGCGTGATGCTCTAATCCGCTGTTCATTGCACCACAATACAGCAAAGAGCTTAGGCAGATGGAGGAACAGAAGCCCGAGGAGTAGGCCGGAGCCTGGGCTTCGGCTGAGTAGAGGAGCCCGGGAAGGACGCCACAACCATTGGCCTCTGCTGCGTAGAGAAAAGCCCGGACTGATAGTGCCTGTACTCTCGCTGTGTGCTTGCTTTATAACATTTCTGCATCAGATAAGGATATGGACGTTTGTTTGGTGAATGTTTCGAGGCAAGAGAGCAACTTTGCGCGTGTTTGGACATGTTTATTTCAAAGACGTGTTTCGGCTTACGAGCACAGAGCTGAGGCAGCGCGTCTGTGGAGATATTATGCAGGGGACGCGTTTGTGTGGAGGATGCAGGGATAAACGGACGTCTGACTGTAAAGTGAGTGTTTATATTTTCTTTGTTATACTAACATGGCATTTATGTACACAATAGCATATCTGAGCGGTGTTTTATATGTCTATGTGAAAGCAATGAGGCTGATATTACACAGATGTAATTACAGTAAACAAGAGACAAAAAGAAAATTGGTAAAACTAAATAAACATTTAATATGCATACCCTTTTTAAGTATTTGTAAAGACATTCGTACTGCGGATCTGAAACCGCACGTTACTGTTTGACTTTGCTACACACCAGGCTAGAGTGTTATTGTGTGTAACACAACGTAACATCACGTTTAAAAGTAAGTCATGATTGGTATCTGTCAGACACAGTGGCAGCTATTTTCTTTGTTTTACTAACGTGGTGTCATTTATGTACACAATAGCATATCTGAGCCGTGTTCCGATTAATGGGAGTGGCTTGCAGTGCTGTGCATTGTGGTGCATAGTGGGAGTTGTAGTTTTTCATACAAATGTGCTCTAAAGTCACGTTCTGCCTTTTCTCGGTCAAACAGGCACAAAATTCTAAATTTATGTTACATTTCGACTACAAAATGGGCCCACTTTCAACAAATATTAATGTTCCTATCGATGAAATGGCCCTTTAACTGTTACAGTTACAACTACAAGAAACTTCCTTCATCTAGTGAAGATAAAACTTATGACAAACATCACAAAAGTAAAACTACTCTCTGTCCAATGATAACCAGAAACCAATCATTAGATAATCATCACATTCAACTCATGACTGTACTGTCTGTGTGTGTACTTTCTACTCATGAAACAGATTTTAATTTGAACATTATTCCAAGAGAATTTAAACTTTTTTTTAAATCTCATCATCAATGAGAATGTGATGTACGCTCTAAAATAAATTGCCTTTATATATTATATTCAACATACAGTATAAACTGAATTACAGAAAAATTTGAAAGCACATGAAAGATGCAATAAATAAACTGAACATGCACTGATTCAGATTATAAACCTTTATAAATCTTTAAAGCAACGCTTGCTGATATCATACAGATCATAGGTCAACACTAAGGTCAAACATCATTCATTAGGTTTCCCCCCAAAAAATAACATTGAATTTGATGCTAAATTGCTTTGGTCTAAAACTCAGTATCTCAATATTGGAAGTCAAAATAACATCCCAATAAAAACTTACAAAATGGGATGGGATGCTGCTGGATTAATGGAGTAAAGTACAGAAGATGCTGTATAGTCACACACACTTCTGTTAGTTTTCTTAGTTTAATAATTTCTTGTTATCAATTACCAATGTCAGCCCTCTTACAGTAACCGTACATATCAAGAAACTCTGAAATACAGCACACAGTCAATTCAGAATGTATCTGAAATTCCCAGCCGGCTCTCATCTCAAGGCTCAAGCTGAGTATTTACAGTACGTGTAGCAGAATCGAACTTACCTTTTGAAAAATGCACTGTTGGGTTGCAGACACAGAAACTGCCAGTAATCTAAACACAAAGCTTTGAATCTTGACATCTTCAGAGTTGAACAAAACCTTCAACCTCCATATTCACCTGAGAGATACAAGCCAAAGATTCACACAGCAGAGAAGATGACTGCAATCTTGCAGGGCTGTAATACATCTGATGGGAGTCAAAGATTACAGCTTTCTGCTTGAACCGTCATTATATACCTTAAATCTAGAAGATGTCCAATAGTCAACAGTGATGTCTTCTGTGCTATAATGCTGCCTTGATATGAAAACCAGGTCAGTTAGAGATTCACCCTCACTGCACCAACCCGTAAGATCCAGTGTCTACATATATAAATCCAGCACACACAGAGGACGATGTCTCCGACATGCATTTCAACCCATCCATTCGGATCCAAACATCCACTCGCACGTTCTGAATCACAGGATGAACTTCAAGAGCACAGGTGATTCCTACTGCAGGATTTTTCCCTCTACAACTGCATTTCATCTGCCGCATGCATGAAGAGATGTCCACCTATGTATGCCGAATGCTGGTTGCCTAGCAACAACATCAGTACTGAACTTGCGAATGGTTTGCTGGCGATACCCTGCTGGCTTCGCTGTCGGAGGGGAGGGACTCCCTCATTCCTAAAACTATGATGTCATACATATAAAGCACGCACTGTACTGTATGTTCTCCACTGGTAAAGTCTACAGCTTTGATTTGAGTCATTTTGTGAATTGAACGTTATTGTACGAGAGATATTAGTGATGTTGGTCCAGAACTTAATGCCACATGATTCTGGAGTGTATGGGTATTTGCCAGGGTGTTGCTTGATGATGTTAAGGTGTTTCTACTTTCAAGTCTCTGTGATGTTCTGGATCATCCCGGCTTTACATCACCTGATCAGGGGGAGCGCCCCACACTGTGACAGAGGCATCATGGGTAATTTAGCATTATGTTATCATCAGCAGCACTATCAAATTGATAAACTTGTGCTACACATACGATAAAAGTCAATGATCATAGGTGGCACACGGTGGCTCCTCTCAACACAATCACATCTGCTCTGCTTAAACATTCAGGATGGACAGACATTGCTTTTATTAAATGTACAGACATATTGGAAAAGTGTTTACAATCATAGATGATCAGTGAATGTGTGTATCTTTTGTAACAAGTGTGTATTAATCTCAAAATCAGTCAGTGTTGGGGTCAGATATACAGGTTATTAGTTTGTTTCTGCTTGATTGTATTTATCTTTACGTCTGTGTTTTATGAAAAGCAAACAAATGCAAAATTTGCCTCGAGTTGAAATGAAAAGTGCATAGTCTGCATTTTCCTGATGTCTTTACTGTAAATGAGAAAAGATAAAAGCCCTAAGCACAGCCAGCCATGTTTCAGAGACAACCAAAGAAGTAGACTTCATGAGGAGCACAAATGACACTTCAGAAGTTTTAATAGCGGCTTTAACAGTTCACTGCACCCTGGGCTTAAATGTGAGACTTTGGCATCAAAAATAACTCTTCAGTAACTCTCCAGCACACAGCCACCAACTAACAAACCTATAGAAACCTATATGACAGTTTATCACAAATGCTAAAACACATTTCCTGGAACCATTGCCCACTTTCTCAAAACCTTAAACACAATACCAAATCTTCAAACTACATTCATAGAACCTCTAACTCACAAATACTTTAAAATAATTTATTCTGTGCTCAAAATCAAACAATACTTTCAGATAATACACAAAACCAGTCAATATATATAAAACTACAGCATATTTATTAGATACTACAGAAAAAAAACAACAATAGCATCTGCTTGCTCGGACTGCACGATAAATCGCATGCGATAGTTATGGGCATCTTTAAGTAAAGTCCGTTCCCTTGACTAGTAGTAAATCACCATCACCTGCTTTCAGATGAAGCAGCATTTACTAAACAAAGCCATAGTTTTCTTACTACTAATCAAGAAACTGCATTTACTGACCAGATGCACATAACAAATCACATGCGATTTATTATGCAGCCATACTGCTTGCAGAAAAATACATGTTCATTACCATTGGTTGAGCAAAATTTCATCCAAAATTATGACTAATTTTGTCAAAACACTACACTAGTGGTCGACCAATTGTCGATCTGGCCAATTACCGACGTTGATATTAGGCATTGTGCAGATTATCAACATGGGTCATTTTAAAAGCCACGGAACATGGCACTTTAGTCAGCAATGCCCCCACCGCCCCTCTGATTTGTTGGGAGTCACGAGTCTGGCCAATCAGCGCAGGAGGCTGAAGACACTGACGAAAGCACTTGCTAACTGGACCTGCTTTGTATACAATGTTTTCGCTTGGCAAGCAAGCTGGACACTGAAATACAAGAGTTTAGCACGCATTTCGGTAGGGGTGTCAACAATAATCGATTTGGCAATGCATCGCAATGCGCGCATGCACGATTCAGCATCGATGCAGCAAAGTGCCGTAATCGATTATGTCACTGTTTATTTTCTGGCCTCGAGTGGACAATAAAGTTGTGAAGTTTCAATTAGGGGTGTGACGGTCATTATATCAAAGTGAGACCGACGGTTATAGTTGAACACCGTCATTAGAACTCTATAACCGCCAAAACGGTGTTATTAAAATATATATATTTTTTAAATGTATCATAAAGAATTTTAAAATACTAATTAAAAACAATTGTTAACAGTCTGTGTTACACGCCCCCTCACGTTCTCACGCAGTGAAAAATGCAGAGCGGAGTAACACTGACAACGCGCTGAAATACAGGACAAACCAGGTTACTTTTGAGATTTAACATATTAAACAAAGTCTCACCTTTCAAATCATCTCTTCCTTCTAGTTAATTTATAGCATCAAATAAACATGAATGACCATGAGATGGAATGTTGTTTTAACCGCAGAAAGGCGTCAACACTCCGCTTTTCAAGATCAAATCCTCCCATGCTAATCTACTAACTCTCTTGAACGCACATTCACTGCTTGCTGTTAATTTTAAAGAAACGTAGAGCAAGTAGCTAATCAGTGTCTAGTTTATTCCAACGCCGGGTGAGCACTGTGCAGCGCGTCTGCGGAGAGCGTTTGCTGCGCGTGGCCATTGTGCTATTACACCGGCTGCGTTTGCAGCGCATAGTGTGCAGTTTAATAACAATCTCAAGTTCATATTACTTTTCTTTTACCTGCATTTATGAGCAAAACCTCTTCTATACGCTTTTAATCCACATGGTTTTCGTGCTGTTCTGGTCCGTGTAATGACAGATATAGACACAATTACAGACATAAAAAGCCCAATGCACAAATCTGTTTCTCTGAAGATTATTAAGATAGAGGATTAATTTATGCTGGGCAGAGAGTCACAGCGCAGTCTTTTGGCAATAGTGTGTTTTTTAAATATTTCATTGCTTTCTGTTAAATTGTTCAACATTATTACTGTTTGAAACACACTTGGCATCACATTCATGATTTTATGGTAAAATGACACTTTCCCGTCAATCCACGAGCATTTAAACGAGCAAAACGCCCCCCACCGACGGTTATGTTACGAACCGTCACATTTGACTCACGTCATAACCGTCATCACCAATTCTGAAGCCGGTACACCCCTAGTTTCAATTACTTCCGGGGGCATAACAACAACAATCAAGATGGCTGAGGTGGAGAGAGATGACTGTGATAGACGGGTAAATAAAAACGCACCCTTTTCCATGGAAAGTGGACATATGGGCACATTTCGGATTCTACGAAGTTAATGGGAAACTAGACAAGAGTTACGCTGTGTGTAAATTCTCATCTCAGGTATTTAATTGTCATTGTCTTAAAGCTGCTAAGAATAGTTGCACTTATTAAAAATTTGTCTTGTTGTGTACGTAGAATTCTGATGCATCGTAGAATCGAATTGAATTGAATCATTACCTGGTGAATTGTAATTTAATCGAATTGTGAGGGCAGTGCCAATGCACACTACTACATTTCGGGCAGTTGACAGAGTTGGCATTTGCAAGTCAGTGGCTATTAAAGTCAGTCAGATTAACACAATTTTGTTATGTGGTAAACATAACAAAATTGTGTTAATCTGACTGAGTTTAATACAATTGAAGGTTATGGCAATAGAGCTTGCATGCACCCTAAACATCGCAATCTGATTCAAATTTTTGTTTACATGTACATTCTATAGAATTCGAACCGAACATCTGCGCAAACGCACAGCCAGTGTTTTTCAGACTCGCGTCTCAGAACCATCCCAAATAGACGTTCAAAGCTATACTAAAAGCATCCCAATGACTTTTACCAAACCAAATACCAATAAATAATGAAGGAAATCCTTTCATCTTTCACCCGCAGAAAAAAGCAGAGGACTTTGCAACGGCAAGCTGCTGACAACAGCATCTCTCGTCGAGTTCACGCTTTATCTCTGGATAAGTCAAAGCTGAGTTGGAAAAAGTTGTTCTTAAGAAGTTTTCAGATATATGTAATGAAAACAAACGTTCAAAAGGCACAATGCTTTTTTTTGGTTTAAGTAGCTTAATGTTTTATAAGTACACATAAACGCTGCAGAATGTTCATTGTGCGAACAGCGCGTGACCCTATTAATGTTACCCTAATAATGCATGTTGCCATTGCCTTGCTATTGTGTGTTTCTGTGACGAGAATCATGTGACATACGTTCAGTGGGCATCTAGTCATAGTTGGGGGCATGGTCTGGCATGGCGAGGGTGGAGTCAGCGTGGGGGAAAACGGCACGAACAGCGTGTGTATTTGAATGACAAAAGTGACGTATTGCATGCTGACGACCGGCAACGATACATTGCAAAATTAACTCCAATAGCTTATGATTTGCCCTTATTTAATAAAAAACTGGGTCAATGACCAAACCAAATGGTCGTTTCCAGACATATTTTGTTTGCGATAGCTGCAGCGTTAACATTAGCAAAGGGTTCAGCAGTAACAACATAAACAAGCGGCTTTCGTGGAACACACATAACTTCTGATAAACTTCGCTATGAATAAAAAACAAAGTCCTTTTAAAGGAGTTTATTTCTATAAAAAGCTAAATAAAGAACACATAGATTAGCTAGAAAACCAAAACATTTGTTATTTTTGACAAGTTCAGTTTAGCAATTAGTCAGACCATTAAACAAACAGAAACCGGAAGTAAAGTTTGCATCACCGCATGTGCTTCTGATGAAACGGTCTATAACAAAATCAACTTTCGTATATGTTGCATACTATAACTCCATAAAACCTTGTCACTTACCAATTGCACGTATGCTTCACTTCAAACTATTATTCTTTTTGTAAAACAGTGACCAGTAGTACAAAGTTTGAGGGACTGTGCTAACAGTTATCCCTAACTCACAGACTGCAGTCTGTATTGAGTATAGACCTCAAACTACTCCATAGGTCCACTATAGGAATCTTGTAGTATTTCGGGACAAAATATTATAGTAATCCTATAGGAATACTACAGAAATACTATAGTATTTTAGGACATACTATAGAAGTACTATAGAGGTAGTACTTCAATTCATAATTTGTTTATTAGCGGCACAGAAAACGACACAGCAACTCTTCGGCATAATTGTCCTGTGTATTTCAATTGGCGTCAAGGCAATGTTTTTAATAATAAGACGTGAACTTGAGCACAATGTATTTTTGCTTCCGATTGAGGAAATATTACAATTCACGCGTTTACATGAATTATTATCGGATCACAGACCGAAATCCACCACCCCCTTGAATAAGATCCAAATTTGTATCCGATCGACCTCAATCATATTTACATGAAGGCTTTTCAATACAACTGAGCCTTCAATATGATTACAAATTTGGTTGCATGTAAACGTACCCAGTCCCAGTGTAAGTCATGCCATTTCAAAAATACAAAAACATAAAGAACTTTTAAAACAATGGCGACATCTAGTGTATATCTCTATGCCAGGGGTGTCCGATCCTGCTCCTGGAGGGCCGGTGTCTCTGCAAAGTTTTATTCCAACCCTAATCAAACACACCAGATCCAGCTAATCAAGGTCTTACAAGGCAGACTAGATACTTTGAGGCAGGTGTGTCAAGGGAAGTTTTAGCTAAACTCTGCAGGACACCGGCCCTCCGGGACCGACTTTGGACACCCCAATCTTTGCCAAACGCCATAAAAAAAATGATTGCATATGCGCAGAGCATCCCAGTTTTGGTTATCCATCTGATCAAGTGTTGACATGTCCTTTTTAGTGGATTACAAAAAGTATAACCACCCCTCTTCAAGCAGGTTAGATGTTTAATCGGCTTGTGTCTTACATATCGTTTAAAGGTCTACTCGAGCTGTAATAATTGGTATCGACATTGGCCCTGAAAAACGCCTATCGGTTGACCTCTACACTATACACAATTCACCCATCCACACACGCACGTTGGCATATGTGGTTTACTGGGAACTTCCATAGACGCTAGGGATGTCCCATACCACTTTTTCATTTCCAATCCGATACCACAATTCCGAATATCAGCCAATACCAATACCTGCCCAATACTTCTGTAATCAAATGTGTACAGTGCTTTCTGCCACAGATATTTATTTTGGGAATTATGTGCTTGACCGGACTTTTTATGCACATCCTGGGTGCAGAATTGATGCGCATAAGTCATAACACACTACGTTTATGGTTTTTCTGGGTGCAGAATTGATGCCCTTGAATAATCCTCTCATAGGAAAAAGTTAATAATTATGAAAACCCAAAGAGAATAGATGCGTCATGTGCTCAGCATGTAGTGAATTGCATCCATCCAACGGCTTACTAAGACTTTATAAAATCAGATCTTTAAAATAGCCAACAGTTATCTTGTGTGTGCGTGTGAATGACGTGTTTCATCCGTCCGCTTCACCAGTTTGCGAGTAAGTTACAGTGTTTCTGTAGACTTAAATATCTTTAAACGTGCGTTTGTTCCTTCAAATGAAGCTATTTTGAGTGTATTAAAAGACTTTGAATATAGTGCATAAAAACTTTTATGGTGCTTTTATAATACTTTGTCCTTTTAACAGCTTGTCAGTAACAACCACAGCTAACACACAGAATCATAATTGGATCGGTCATGTTGTTAGTCCTCGATCCGATATCCGGTCCAGCCAAAAAGCCTGGATCGACCCCGATACCGATCCAGAATATCGGATCAGGACATCCCTAATAGATGCAATGCATTTTATGCTGTACAAACTGTATATCCTATTTCCCTAACCTACCTTAGTTCCTAATCCCAACCATCACAAAAACCTGCTGGCAGTCTTTATTGAGAAAAAGTACCATTTAGTATGTTTTTAGCTGTTCAGTTTATGGGGACACTTCCTGTGTCCCCGTAAACCATTTTTATAGCATAGTAAACATGTCATTATACACTATTCATGACGGAAACCACTACATTATATTTTCATTCTCACATATTTAAGTTACTAAATGAAGAAAGAGAAATAAGAAATGGCTAGATGTTATATTGAGGTAAAACAAAATGTATAATATATCATTCACTTAAGGTAACAGATCAGTTTAGACGCCTAGTTTAGACCACTGCAGTTTAGGCGCATTTCCGTATTTACAACAATCAAAAGCTTCTAACATCCTATTCTCCTGTGTAAAATTGATTGGAAATCACTCAAATATATTTTTCTTCTCACATATTAAAGTGACTAATTGAAGAAAGAGAACAAAGAAATGCTAAAACAATGTTCGTCTCTGAGGTAAAAAACGAAATTAGTTTTTTTTTAAAGGTCCCATTCTTTCTGTGTTTTTGCAGCTTTGATTGTGTTTACAGTGCGCAATAAAACATGTGTTCATGTTTCACGTGTAAAAAAACTCAGTATTTTTCACACAATTTACTTATCTGTAATAGCGCTGTTATAACTGTCCTTTAAACGGGCATGTCTTCCTTGTTCTATGAAGTTCCTCCTTTAGAAATACGTATCGAGTTTTGATTGTGTAGTTTGTTTAGTGTGTTGTTATTCAATAGCACCTTAGCTTGCCGTTAGCTTAGCTGCCGACTGATGTATTCCTGTGGGCGGAGTTTAGTAAAAAACAGTTCTACTGATGTCATTAAAGCAGGAAGTAGATGGCTGTAGTCCAAACCGGCCGTTCGCTGTAGACTTTGAAAGGGGAATTCTGTTAAAGAAAATATATCGGCTGGTCGTAAACTTTGAGCTTTATCATTTTACAGGTATTATTTATGCTCTAACAGCAACATTACACACTAACTAAGGGTTAAATGGCTTGAGTTCGTGCTTTTTTGCTGAGCACAAGACCAAGCGGATACTTGTGAAATGCAGACCTACGACACGGGCTATCCAGGTTTGATTCCCCTTTAAGGCAATCATTTTTTCATATAAACTTTAACCAAGTGCCACCATTACAACTAGCTTGTAAACATGAGCTATGCGATCTTTTGGCGTCGTAAAAAAATAAAACCTATGAAATGATATGGAAATTAAGTTCAGAGAACGGGGTTTGGTGTTTTAGCAATTGAAAAAACTTATCTCAGATCCAAGATCAGTAAACAACACACAAAGCTTTCAGTTCTTCAGGAAATTTTCACAAGCTTCACAAGCTTCAAGTAATTCATATGTGTTTAAAATCACATGCACTGTCAGTAAAAAATGGCCATAAATGGTAAGGGGCAGGAGTATACCTTAAATTTTAATTTAGTAACCTTAGTTTATTTTATAATGATGAATTATTCCCATAAAGATGTCAATAAACCAATACCCTGGTGAATAATAAAAATGACTCCATGATTTACTCACCCTCAAGCCATCCGAGATACATATGTCCATCATCTTTCAGACGAACACAACTTATTTTATGAAATGTCCTGGCTTTTCAAAGCTTTATAATGGTAGATTACAGGGTCCAAGAGTTTTAAGGCCAAACATGTGCATGCATCCTTTACAGAAGTACTTCACACGGCTCCAGGAAGTTACTAGAGAGCCTTCTGAGGGTAATCGATGCAATTTTGTTAGAAAAAAATCCATATTTAAAAATTTAAAAACCATAATAACTAGGTTCCATTAGTGGCCATTGCGCATTCACCAGAGTTTCAGCGTAGGATGCACCTTTACAATGCATACTGGCATACTGACATAGTGACGCATAGACACAAAGGAGAGACACCAAAGCAATGTCAGTCATGAAAAAGAGTCTAAACAGAGGATTTTAAAACAATAGCGAAGGATTTTGATATAAGGCAAGAGGTTTTTGGGTTATCCCAGCTAAAACAACTCAAAAAGCATTAGAGTTTATTCTCAATGGATCTTATGCATCGTATGCTTCACGTAATGCACATTGGCCTTTACCGGAAGCTACTTATTATGAAGATTGAAATATGGATACTTCTCCTACAAAATCGCACTGATTTGATTACCATTAGAACGCCATTATTAACCCTCTGCAGCCGTGTGAATTACATCTGTGGGGGATGGATGTATTTTTTGGGCTTCAAAGTCAGAAGTTGTTCCCTGTTTCACTGTTATAAAGCTTGGGCGAGCAAGGACATTTACTAAAATAACTCGAATTGTGTTAGTGTGAAAGATGATGGACATGCATCTCGAATGGTTGAGGGGGGCGTAAATCATGGGGTAATTTTCAGTTTTTGCTGAACTATCCCTTTAACATTTCATCACTTGTGTGGCAGTTTAAAAAAAAAAAATCATGGCATATCCATATTTTTGTCAAATCACATGCTCTCAAGAATAAGCATTTCCCTCCTGCCCTCGACAATAGCAAATATCTGAATATGATTTTGCCTGGGATGATGAATGTGTGTTTTAATAAATCATACTAACAAACACACCGAGTAAAAATGTGAGATACAAAGCCTTGCCCTTCGGTAAACACACCATACAACCAAAAATAACCATATTTACAGTATTAATTATTAATAAGATAATAAATCAATGCCACTCACTGAATAAACACACTGCGTACTGAGATTGTGTGTCACTGCATGAACATTTCCTTCAAATGAACTTCAGCAGAACACCACATAATACATCGAACAGAGGTTAAGACTGAGATACAGTTTGCACATTAGTGAACAGACTGACCTCAGTCACCTTGACAGGGTCAGATTAAACCCACACAAACGGACATGTTCTGCTGATAGCTGAACATCAGTATAAAGAGAAGATTTTCAAAACCCACAAACACAGACAGAACGAACTAAAAACTACACGAGATGAAGTTTAAAGTTGCATCTTATGTTCTTGACACGTGACTGCGACATGCGTATAACGCAAATCGGCTTCAGCCAAACGCTCGTGCGCGCACGCACGCAAACGGGCTCTTCTGGTTTTATATAAACACACACATATCAGTATCGTGGCTCTTCCAGCAGCACGTCAGGTAAACACCGCGACGCCCTGCCCGTACACTGCCCATATTACTATTAAACGCGCTCACGAGCCCATTAAAGCATATGCGCATTAAACAGCGCGAATCTGATACTCACATCATGTCGAGTCTGTGTGCCATGACCGCTCGTCTAGCCTACTGCTGTGCTGCGAGCGTGTGTGGACGCGCAGCGCGACGCTCAGTCACTCACGTGCGTCACAATGAGCAGCTCTCTGTTCCTGCCTGTGATGTCACACAAACACACATCACGCGCTTGCATCAGCATCAGCACCAGCTGGAGTGGGGAGGTGGTTAAAGTCACGCGTCACAACGCTCTCCATCTGCTGCCTTTAGCACAGTCTACAAGCGAGGCAGTCTGCAGCTGATTGGCTCTATGGTCTCCATAGAAACAGGAGGAGAGAGCTTCACACACACATCAACAGCACAGAGTCAAGAGAAGAATATTTTTCGGTTCATACCAATGACAATAAATTCACTATGAATCCAAGTAAACCTTTAATTAAAAAAATATTTTAACACCTGACACATTAATAGCTCTAGTAAAATCCAGCGCTCCTGATTTTGCCAAGTGGTTGATATCCTCAGGGCAACATTATGTTAACCCTGGGACAACATTTCAATCAACCAATCAGATTTCAGAAATAAGTTTACAGTTTGTTTTAAGTTTAAGCTTACAACCAGGATTAGCTGCTTCTAGACCATTGTTTTTCACTTATCATGTCACTCTGATTTTAGGGTTTGGTTATGGTTAGGGTTGGGTTTAGGATTTATTTAGGAAAATGTTGCCCTGAGGACATCAACCACTTGGCAAAATCAGTTTGAGCTAACATCCAGGGGAGCCATGAACAGTCAAAGGTGTATACAGGATTGAATGGTGTCTATTCCTTTTAGATAAATGCTTTCCTCTGTACTTAGGGATTAGAAGAAAATGAAATATAGTATTATCATGATGAAAACGGAATTCATTGTTATTAGATAATTAGATAATGTTATAAAATGTTAAAGGAAAATTTGTTACATTGCAAGTGTTGATGCAAGAATGCAGAAGTGTCACACACAGGATCAGAAATCAAATGTTCCATTAATTAGCAGTATTAACCTACTGAATTGATTTCAAGGGGTATTTTTTAAGGGCAATTTTTACAATTACCTCATTAAAGCAACACCAAAGAGTTTTTTTTACCTTAAAATAACGTTTCCAAAAAAGTTTCAGTGGTTCATCCACTCAAAACAGGGTGAATGGCACTTTCACATTCGCTTTGCAGCCCTCTATCGGCCAAAACCGCACTAAAGAAGTTTCCAACCGTCGGGTAATAGTCCAGTTCGAGTGAAAACTACAAAAACTTGCTTTACGGCAGACCTACAATCCAATCAGAGCCAGCTATGCTGCAGTAGTTACGACAGTGCTAATGAACAATTACGCGTCTAACCTGTAGGGGGAGCAAAGAGCAATAACTCTTTACTGTTGCTTTAAGGGCCAGATTTACTAACAATTCGCCAGCGCAACCCATAATTTTGTTGTCTGTATTTACTAAAGACGCGCAGTGGATAATTAGTGCTGAAAAAGTGTGTTCTAGTTATTTTTGCTTCTGACCTTATTGCATATGCATTTATAGGAGTTTTCTAGCCTGGGTGCCAGCCGATCTTAGCCCCGCCCACAAAATTTTGAGGACGGGAAGATCGGTCTGGGGTTTCTCCGTTGAGGAGCTACTATGCTAGTCCCAAAGCTGGTCGACCAATCAAATTGTCAGGGCGGGCTTTATACGATGATGGACAGATGATCAACAGTAACGTAATCAACCACGTCACCAAAGAGCGCTGTAGAATTCAGATGTGTGGATTCTGACATTGAGTCTGTTCTAAAAGATATCGACAGAGTATTGATTTTAAAAGAGGAACAGAGAAACGCGAGCAAGGCATTTGTTGATCGTAAAGATGTTTTTGCCGTCCTTCCTACGGGATTCGGCAAGAGTTGGTCGCACTTTTGGAGGACAAAGTTAAAGAAGCAACTGAAATGGTTATCATGGCGATTAAACTCGGCGTGCATGACGAGATGGATATAATTAGCGGTCGTTGCCAGCTTCTTTTCGGAACCCTGGAATCGTGGCTGCTGAATAAGTGGAGAGACATGCTAGGCTGCAAGAGACGTAATTTTAACATACGTCACACAACATCCGTTGCTCTGATTGGTCATAGGTCTATCCAATTGAGTGCAGAGGCAGTTTTCGGTTGAGACACGCCTCATAATCATAGCCCAATGGAGCGGTATCAGACTCAAATTCTGACTAGAATTGAGTATGACAACATCAGGCTAGGAGTTTCCCTTAAGACAAAAAATTTATGGTAGGAGCTATTTAAATGATTCGCGCAACGTGATTTACTAATGTTTGCGCATGTGTTATGACTGGTATTTGCGCCATTATTTAACACCGAAAAAAGCATGTCTTAAATTATTTTGCCCACTGGTAAAAGCGGTGGGTGAACAGGAGGTTCAAGGTGAGTGGTTGGACGTCTGGCACGTCCAAAAGAGGTCAGGTGCTCCCTTCCGCAGTCCTGCAGTTACAACGAGACACAAAAACGCAGTCAACAGAATTGCAGATGAGCTGAGGCAGATGAGAAAAGTGATGCAAGAAATTGCACAATTATTAAAAGATGCAGTTAAAACATGAACCTTGAGTTTTGTCTTTCTTTACAAATCCGCATGACATCCTCACGGTTTCTTGCACCTCGTTGTTATCCCTCTTTGTCGGTCAGGGGGCTGTGGCTCAGGGTCATAATGCTGGGGAAGAGGGAGATCAGGAGGGAGAGGAATACCGTTCCACACTGCTATATAGTCTGTGCCACCCGAGCCATCCAGAGCACGGCATCTGCATTTCAGGATGCCGATGGCACTCTCCACAACTGCATGGGCACGAGAGTGGACCTGGTTATAATGAGTTTTCTCTGCACTCTGCGGGTTTAGAAATGGGGTGAAGAGTCAGCGTCATAAGGGTTTAGCCACTGTCACCTGCAGGTTATAATTATATTAAAAGCATCCAAATGGTTACAATTTCTACTTTTTCATATTGTTTAACTCACCAAGAAGCCAGTCATCACATACTGCTGCATTTAGTCTGTGCCCTACAACTGCTATGTGATAAAGGAATCATGTGTTGAACCAAGCCAACGTGCCACAATGTTTGTGAGGGTCATGTTGGAGTCACATATGACTTGCACATTAATAGAAAGCACATGCTTTCTATTAACATTAACATAAGCAAATTCATTTTCAGATGGAGCCTTTATAGCTACATGAGTGCAGTCAATTGCGCAGATTACATTTGTGAAACAGACATTGCTGCAAATTGCATTTTAATTTCGGCCTGTTCTCACAGAGTGTAGGGGAACCTGATGCATAGACTACCCATATCAAGTATCAAAACGACGGATATGGCACTTAGGGACAGCTGTGATACATCAGACCTATAAGGGTGAGCTGATAGATTCCAATAGAATTATTTCATATACAAAAAGGTCTTAAAGACAAAGTTTTTTTATATAAATCATTTACAGTACCTGTCTGCCAATTCCCCCTGAAAGTGAAAAAGTATTTGGACTGGGGTGGCATGGTTCCGGCGTGTTGCCCTCTCTAAAACTGGACCCAATTCAGCACAAGGATCCAAGAGCACAGCTCCACAAAATCTAAAGCGTCATCATCATGGGGCAGGAAACCATCATGGTCCCTGGAGACTCGATCTTTCCTTATTCTTCCATTGGGATAATCCTCCAGCAGTGCCATCATGAAGAATAACATTACTGGGTTACCAGAGGATTTATATGTTTCCAGCAATTAGACTGATCGTTAACACCTTGACAAAAATCACAGAATTAATTAGTGAATGAAAATTTATGACGAAAATGTAATTGTGAATTCTTTATGACGGTTTGTTATTGAAAATATTGTGTTTTTACGCTGTGTTCTGCAGTTCTTTAATAAAAGGGTATTTTATGCTATTCTGTATCACATGTAGTCGTGCCATCCCCTCCTGTGCTCCCGTTGTGGACAGTGTGACTGTAAGGCAGCGCTGATTATTTTTTTTAATACATTTTCATTTACATTTGAATTATATATATATATATATATATATATATATATATATATATATATATATATATATATATATATATATATATATATATATATATATATATATATATATATATATATACACACACACACACACACACACACACACACACCGGCCACTTTATTAGGTACACCATTCCAACTGCTCGTTAACGCAAATTTCTAATCAGCCAATCACATGGCAGCAACTCAACGCATTTAGGCATGTAAACATGGTCAAGACGATCTGCTGAAGTTCAAACCGAGCGTCAAAATGGGGAAGAAAGGTGATTTAAGTGACATTGAACGTGTCATGGTTGTTGGTGCCAGACGGGCTGGTCTGAGTATTTCAGAAGCTGCTGATCTACTGTTATTCATGTGTGTTGAAATAAAGGATCTCAGCACCACTCTGCCTTGTGTAACTACTCCCACCAGTCTCCTGTACCGCAGTTTTGCTTCTGCCTCCTAACAAGCCTCTTCCGCCATTCATTTCCTGCCAGTCCTCATTTGGATCCCTGCAGCAGTTTTTTTCAGGTCTCTTGATTCCTGTATTGTTCCACTTCTTTGATACATCTGATACTTTTAAATTTCTCCTCTAAACTTGTTATGAGGTACATAGAGCGTGCAGCTGCTCAGGCTCTTTGGAGGCCACAGCCATATCCTAAAGTGGTTGCTGACTTTCTTCTCCAAGGTCTCAACTGTTGAAATTGGCACCGTATATACAAGCAGCAAAAGGATCCTAGGTAGAATGCCATTTTGATACAACCAGGCTTTGAACTTCCCAGGCAGGCCAGACTTGTCTACAGATTTCAACCAGCAATCCAACTCTCTGCATGTGGCCTGGGTGGATCTTGTGTGCCTCAAAGAACAAACAAACATCTTGCCTAGGCTCTTGACTGGTTTTTCAGAGATAGTTGGGATGGCTGTCCATGCAATATGAAATCTGAATTTTTCTTCAGCTTTCCCTTTCTTGAGTACTAAAGATCTAGAATTGCTGGTTTGAAATGCATGCATACCCTGTAGAATCCACTGACATCCTGGGACTGATTCTGTGGTGTCTGTAAAGTCATCCACAAAGGCCCTGATGGGTGGTTATCTCTGAGCAGAATTTGTCATAGGTCCTCTACACTCTGGTTCAGCAGATTTGTTAAGCATATTCATGGCTAGGGAGAACAATGTCACTGAAATGGAACATCCCGTGATGATCGCCATCTTAACCTTGTGCTAGCTTGATGCAATTGCTCCTAAAGAAACCCTGATCCTAAAATTGCTATAGTAATCATTGATAAGGTCTTTTAAGGTCTAAATCAGTGTGTGTTGTACCAGCTTATGTGCAATTGAGCCATAAGCATGTGCCAGGTCTAGCCACAAAACCGCTAAGTTGCCATTGTTTTGTCTGGCTTCCCTTATGAGCTGTGTCACTACACCGATATGCTCCAAGCAGCCTGGAATACTACAGAGCCAGATTTCTGCCTAAACCAGGGCTCCAGACTGCGAGTAAATAGTCACATTTTGCGAGTATTTTTCCTGCCTATGCAACGATGTTTTAAGGAATTTATTAATGCATTAAACATGTTTCAACTTAGTTTTAATGTTTCTTTTTTGTTTTTACACCACCCAGTGACTGGTGCCACCAAATTGATGCCCAGCCCCACCAGCTATACAACTTGGTCGCGCCAGTGCCACCTCTCTCGAATGTTAGTCTGGAGCCCTTCTACACCCTTTGAATTTGAATTGTGTAAACTTGAATTATATACACTTGTCATTTAACAAAATTTAATTATTATATTTTTTAAAATAGGTATTTTCAAAAAGCCAATTTTTTGTCCTGAATTTTTAGACTGTAAATATACAGTTTTGAAAAATACAGCTTCAGGTTTTCAAGATACAGCGCAAATTCAAAACACCACATTTAATTTTCTTAAAGGTGACATAGAATAACTGAATGGGGTATTCATCCTTGTTCTGTCATGAGACATGTAGACAAAAAAAATTTTTGTTTGGGTCTGTAATGCCTTAGAAGCTTCCTAAAAACCTCTCTCAGATAGCTCTAATAGGGTGGGGGATTTTTAAGTGGTTTTGCACCTATTTGACTCCCCCTACTGGCTTAACTTGCAATCTCATTACTGATTGGCTGACTTTGCTGCCACTCAAAAAATGTAGCCAATTATTTTAAAGTGGAGGGGCAGTGAGATGCCTGTGATGTCATAAGCATCAGTTTTTCAGATTGGGAGGTTTTCTGGCTGACATTTTTCTAAAATTGGACTCCTATACCCTTCTGCTATCACTCCAGGAAATTAAATTATGTTTTAAACAGCATTTGTTCAAATGGATCTCTTCAAATGCATGATTAACACATTCAGAGAATTTGTTTTTAAATTATAAATTACATTTATTTGAGTTTAAAGTGGTTAAAACAAACAACTACTATTTTGCTTCGACTTTATGAAACGTCTGCTCTCGCTCTATAAAATAACAATTTTTTTTGTGCAGATTTGTCATGTTTAAAGGGTGTAAAAAATACCCCAGCAGGCAGCTTATCAACTTCCCGGTACATAGAGAAGATTGTGCCCAAAAATTGTCCAGCAGAATAGCTCAATACTAGCAGCAAAAATGACATCTCTGCGTATTGCGGTTCATTGTTTCTGTAGTGTCAGAGATGACACCCCTCCCGTGAGACATAACAGAGTCAAAAATATAGTCGATGTACCAGCGCGTCTTCCAGTAATTGATGAATATGAGGCAAAATGTCCTCATTAAATTTAACCATGGTTAGTAAAACCAAGTATAACCATGTTTTGAATGGACTGGCTGTCTATCACAATTATAATTTACATTACCACAAAAAAAAAATCGTTTTTGTGCATAATATTTTCAGTAGCTGTGGCCAGTGCTGACATCACTGAAACTCATTTGCTGTCATCCAGTATATTGTTCAATAAACGGCCAGATGTTATTTGGCAAAACATAAGAAAATATTAAACTGGTGATTAAGGTATAGAAACAGCAGGCAACGTGGAACGATGCACTTATTTATCTGGGCGAATTATCCCTGGGCAAATACAGCAAGGACATGTGTCGTAAAAAAGCCAAATGTGAAGCAAACAGGAGACAGAGAACACACACAATGGGGGAGTAATAATGTGGTAAAAAGTGTGGTTAATTTGGGTGTTTTACAATGGTTTTTAAACCTCAGAATCAAGGATCAGAATCAGAACTAACATTTTAATAATAATCATCAGGCAAAACAGTTATATTGCAACTAGGCATGGGGAATTTTCAACAATATTATCTTTGAATCTGAGCTCATAAAAACATGTATTTGATTATTTGTTTATTTAAAAGACGTTTATGTTTTTTTTATTTAGTTACAATTCAACAAGCAGCTTAAAATGAGGAAATATCAACAAGACTAAAAATATCCCTGCTAAAAAAACAATAGAAACCATCACAGAAATTCTATTGGATTTAATAGTTTTAATGGGAACTTTATTGGTTGAAATGGAAACTATAAATGGTCTTTGTGGGTCTCTACTGGTATGTGTTGGGTTCTATTTGTGTGTGCATTAAATCCTACTGGAATATGTCCCAACACTCATAACAAAAAGGAATTTTGTAGTGGTTTAACCCTCTGGGGTCCCACCATTTTGGGACACTGTCAGAGGTTCTGACATGCTCTTACATTTGGTCTTTTTTCTGTTGCTTTAAAACATAATAATTGCAAGTGTCTCATACCACTGTGTTCAGCACAAACTGGGCTAAAATATTATATGAACTACATGTATGTACATGTTTGTATTTTTGAGAGAAAAAGGTTTATGCGTGGTTTTTAAAAAAGCAAACATTTTAAGTCACTGATATAAGTCCACAAAACCCATACTAAACATGTTTTAACAAGACTTTCCTAAACAGTATCTAGTAGTCTAGAGTTTTTTCTTTTAAAATGATGTGAAAATCATCCTGCCTACTTATTCACATAAACCAATATATTGATTTAGAAATGGTAAGACACTTTTTTTTAGAGGGGCCGTATGCGAGAAGGATTGATTGACAGCTAGCAAACAAAGGCTCGCATAATGAGCTGCATAATAAGCTGCATAATGAGGCAGGAGGGAACTACAGTAAAGAATGTGAGGACAAATGTATACATGTTTGTTTGAGGTTTATTAAGAAGTTAACAATATAATCAAAATAGAAATGAAGGTCAGTTGGACATTTTCAGTTTATTTGGAAACAAACCCTATTCAAAAACTTAACTTGTATAAGAAACTGATAAACAACAGAGCTGTAAACTTCATGTGGCTCATGTTACCATATAACTTTATGTCCAATGAGTGTGAATATGTTTTTCCACTTCATAGTTTTGTACTGATGAGAGGGATGCAGACCTGTAAGAGAGTTATGAACAGCTGTTAGCATAAATTGTCCACAGAAATACCCATACATACATAACTGATGGGAAAATGATAGCACTAGATTCAGATAAACTATCATGTATATAAACTAAATTAGTATCTCAGATAAACATCTGCAATGATTAGTTATATAAAAAGCTGTTTTCAGATGCCCATCCCCTTATCGTCTAGCTTCTGTTTTAAACGCGTTTCTGTAAGCGAGTATGAACTTTATAAAAACACATCGCATATGGCGTCAATGTGCGCAAGCTCTCTGTGTAAACAACGCGGAGCTCATAATAAAACGGCGTCGCGTGTAAAGCGCAATGTATGGAATGCGTAGCATGTAAACAATATCATATTACAGCAGATCCCGCAGTGCAGCATTACTCAAACTTGCCATGAAGGATACGAAAGTGAATAACTGTGTCTAACACTGTACAGCATGTAACAATGAAATCCGCCATTACGTGATCATGCATACTTGTTTGTAAACAATGCAAAAGTTTTTCAATCCGAAGCGTGCAGTCTGCTGAGGTTGCTTATGTAGGCTGAACTGCATAAGCCATAACATATTACATGATAGCAAATATAAATGAAGACAAATGACTTACAGTTTCTTCAGGAATATATCCTCCTCCATTGCGTCTTCCATTGTTCTTCTTCTTAGGTAATGTTAAAGATAAACCCTTCTCTTCCTCATTGTCCAGACATAAATGAAGATATTCCTCACGTGTGTGTATAAAGTTTATAATCCAAACATGCGCTAAAGTCTTTAAATCTGATAAAACTTTACGCTTTGTTTATTATTGTTGGAACTGCTGGTCTCCTGATTACCATGTCTCTTTACTTCAATGCAGATTATATAAACGGTCAATATTTGTTTTTGATTATAATTAGCTTGTTTAAAAGTAGACATTTCAGGCTTTCTTTGGATATGTGTATCATGTTTGTGTGACGAGTATTCGCGGAGTTTCAACTGATTTTTGTAACGTGATTTGAGAGACAGCTGGCGGAGACAGAAATGTCTAAATGCGCACCCTGTTTATTTTCTTTATTTGACAAAAACAAAAAGATCTCTTGTTATTGTGAATGTACACTAATTAAAGAGGACCCTTCAGAGTTTCAATTGATGTCAAACATGTAAGATTATTAATGATGGAGTATTTTAAGTTGATTCTGCTATGATAAGGAGAAAACACATCAAAACGCGTCCCCGCGTTTTTGGACCCCTGGGGGTTAAACTATAGTGATTTAAACTACTTTGAATGTTATCTTAAAATACTCTACAGTATTATTTACGACCATAAAATGAGACTTGTTCCTTACCTAAATTTGCTTTTCTTGTGCCCACTTATGCCTTGGCAATAACAGCAATTGTAGATGTTAACAAATTTACATGTTCTTTACAAATACGCTCAATATGCAATTTTTACTGAATTTTTTACTTTTATGTTTGTTTAAAATGTTTATAAACATTTAAAATACTTATTTTCTCAGTGACAGAACTTTTGGTTTTAAACATTGATGGGGACAACCCCTGTGTTAAAATACGCTCTGTGTGGATTTACAGCTGGTTTTCCGGACAGGGGTAGTATTAAGCCAATATTAAACCCTAGTTTAATTAGGAAATATAGTTTTAACAAAAATGCCTTTCTAAAAACATTACTTGTTTGCACTTTGAGGAAAAACAAAGGGCACGGATGTATTTAAAGGGACAATAAGTAGGATTTTCCCCCATCTAGTGGTGAAATTGTATTTTGCATTCAAACGAATAGTGCTCTCTAGTGCCTCGCTTTTCCACAGACGTATTGCAACTATGGTAACTATGTCGTTATGTCACCGATCTCCTTGTCCGTTTTAGCTGGTTCACGTGTTCTGAATAAAACGCATTGTGGGAACGCATTGGTAGGGTAGTGCTTTTTGTCCCTCTCTGCTATTATAGTTTATCAATATGGCGGAACAACATGAAAGCCTCCTTGGACTTACCCGTTCAATGTAAGTAAAGAGAAGAAATTCTAAGCTAAAAAAGAAAAGTCAGATCACTGGCAGAGGTCATTTGACACCAACGAGGACATATGTATGAATAAAGGCATTGATTTTGACTAATAAAACACTTAAAACCCTACTTACTGTCCCTTTAAAGATAGGTCAGTGCAAGTTGTTTTCAGTTTGGACAGCTCTTACATTTATTTTAGTCTAGGAGTAGTCTAATCCCTATCGGAGAAACCGCACCTCAAAGTTTATGTCAATTGTAATGTAATTTTGTGAATAGTTCTGGAAGCAGCAAATGCACGTTTCCCCTTGGTCTAACCATTCACGGATATTTGGATAACACTCCTACATCTCTTTTGCTTTAAATAATGTAATAAAAATTTCCTCCAAGTAGTTTTGCTTTCGTCAATGAAAATTATGACCAAATATCGTTGTCGTCAACGAACCTTTTATCACGTGACAAAACGTGACGTAAATGCTGGTAATGTGACAATGACTATAATTAAATGTATAATACAATATTGTTGACAAATAAAAACGAGACTTAAAGTGGTTTACAAAATAAAAACTATGCTAAAATGTCTATTCATTTTCGTTGACGAAAACGAGACAAAATGTGACCAGTCACGGTCTGTGTGTATTTACATACTGTATACTGTAAGTGGCTTGTGTTTTTACCCCCGTCCCAAAGGGAACAACTAAAAGTGTTTTGCCAAACTAACCGAGACCGGGCCTTACCGCCCCGGCTTTTCTGACGAGGCTAACCCCCGAGCATCTAATAACTGTAACGGTCTGGACCTCCCGCTAGCTTCTAGCAATTAGCACGCGGTCCACAAGCAGTATACATCCCCCGCCGGGTCTTAATTTCTGTAATTTGCGAAAATAATGCGTTTGAAAATGTTTTATAACTGGAATATGTTAGTATTGTCCAGGGGAAACGCGTTTATTGTTGAGACTGCTAACGTAACATCACAATTTACTCTGGAATCATTGTGTGTCATGAGTTTCTTCTCCTGTAGTGTAACGTTACTTATTAGTGATACTTTTCTGCATGATTTGTCTGTTGGCAACATAAACCGTTAATAATAATAATATATAAAATAATAACACAGTATGGTCTGTACTGCTCACGATATCACTATGCACGCGCACATGACATTAGTAGTGGGGCGTGATCAAAGGAGCAGCAGCTCATAAATATTTAAGACTAGCTCAAAACGGCACAATCTGAACTGCCCTGAAACAGAGGCTACTAGAGAAGCTATTTCGAGCAAACAACTTTTGAAACATGTTTTATGGAACTCATACACCTATTTAACTTGTGGAAAAGCTATCATAATATGGGCACTTTAAATTGATAGTTTACCCAAAAATGAAAATTCTGTCATCATTTAATGTTTTATTCTGATGAACACGATAGGAGGATATTTTGAGGAATGTTTGTAACCGAACCAATCATGAGCCCCATTCATTTCCATAGTAGGAAAAAATACTATAGAAGTGAATAGGGCTCATGAATGGTTTGGTTACAAACATTCCTTAACATTTCCCAGTCATGTTCATCAGAAAAATAGAAATTTATACAGATTTGTAACAACATGAAGTAAGTAAATGATGACAGATTTTTTATTTGTGGATGAACTGCGATGCCGTCAAAAATTTGGGTGCACCTAACTTTTATGCTGATGCACACAAGAAAAAAAGTTAGGCCACAAGTGCAACCAGTGCAAAAAGTTTAGAGCCCTGTGGAAGAAAGCTGTTATATGTGAAATCAGATAATAGTCACCCAAAATTCATAATACATTGGATTGGTAGTAGAATTCTATATCGATGCATCAAATCTTCGACAATTCTGGGTCCCCCTAACACAGTCAATTAAATCACACATGACATCCATTGAAACAGCAGGCCACCATACACATAAGCATCAGCTTCTTATATCATATACATTTCCTTGACCAAAGCCAGCATTCTCAACAGCAACAGCATTCTGATAAAAGTAAAACAATCCCAGTGGTTACTCACAAACTTGATGAATTCCTTGTACAGGAAAATTCACAGATGGCTTGGTTATTTTGAATGCAGGCCTTGGTTGGGCCTACCTCATGCATGTTTGGACCTACCTCATGCATGCTTGCACATCCTTCTTGGGAGTTTCATGATTCTTGTAATGGTTTCTTTTTGATTTTGGCCATTTTTGCTGGTGAAGTTGACACTACTCCATAAATGACATAATAATGATTTATTTTAAAGGATTTCAAATTCATGTGAATGAAGAGTACATCCAGCTCCATGTTGTGTGTGTAGATCAAGAAACTGTCTTCTTCTTCTTCTTCTTCTTCTTCTTCTTCTTCTTCTTCTTCTTCTTCTTCTTCTTCTTCTTCTTCTTCTTCTTCTTCTTCTTCTTCTTCTTCTTCTTCTTCTTCTTCTTCTTCTTCTTCTTCTTCTTCTGTGAATTTTATTGGCAGTTTGCAATCTTTGTGCATTACCGCCATCTACTGGATTGAGGTGTGATCACATTGGGAAGTCAAAAAATAAATGTATATATATATAAAAAAAATAAATAAATAAATAAATTGGGCTAAAGTCTTCTTGCTAGTTGTGTTTCTTTCAGATATTCTATCACTGCTTTGCTTATAAACTGTGTTCCAGATAGACTCAACAGGTTGCTCAAAGTCAAAGAGTTCTTTGATACTCTCTTCAGTTTTTCCTCTCTCGTCAGAATACTGCCTACATATCAGAAGTACATGCTTCACTGTTTCTATTTCTGTACAATATGGGCACATTCCGGTCTCATGTTTCCCTATTATATGTAAGCCACTGTTCAGTCCTGTATGTCCTAACCTTAGCCTTGTTAGCCAGGTTTCTTCTTGTCGTGAAAGTGAACTGTTCATTTTAACTGTTATATTTGGTTGAATACTATATAAATGCCTACCTTTTTCCCCTTTATCCCATTTATCTTGCCAAAGTTTATGAACACCATCTTTAATTATTATTTTCAGTTCTGTTTTGCTAAGTCGAACCTGTACTTCTACTTGTTCTGCTTTAAGTGCTTCTTTTGCCAACTTGTCTGCCCTCTCATTACCCTCAATACCTGTGTGTGCTGGAACCCAAGTGAACTGTAACATTAGTTTCTGTTGATTTATCCTGAAAATCATCTGATGAACTTCGTCTAAAAGATCCTGTCTACATGCAGATTTCCCACTCTGGATGCTAGTTAAAGAAGACATGGAGTCTGAGCAAATAACAGATTTATATGGTTTCACTTCTTCTACCCACTGAAGTGCCATTATTATGGCTATCATCTCTGCAGAAAATATTGATAAGTGGTTTGATGTTCTTTTTTGTACTATAAAATTATATTTAGGAATGTATACTGCCACCCCCGTTTTACCTGCTGTTTCTTTAGATGCATCTGTATATATTTGTACTGTGTCATTATACATTACTTCTATATACTGCTCTACACTTTGATACATTCCCATCTTGACTCTATTCTTAACTTCCAGATCAACTACAGGATAGTAGAAAAACCATGGTGGAATTGGACTCAAGTTAATATTTTTGCTGCACGGTATAGTACTGATTCCCATATCATCTGCTTCTTTATTGCTATTCCATCCAAAACTGCTATTCATAGTGCGACCATATTCCCAGCATTCTTCTAACACCAGTTTTGTAGGATGTGTAATTTCATGCCCTTGTAAGTTTACCCAATATGCTAGAGAAAGTTGTAATCTCCTAAGATTTAAAGGCATCTCCCCTACTACTACTTGCAGTGCTGGGATAGGTGATGTTCGGAAGGCTCCACTACACAACCGAAGAGCTTTGGCCTGCACCTTGTCCAGCTCAGCTAATGTAGATTTTGCTGCTGTTTTGTATACTGTACATCCATAATCAAACACTGATCGGATTATTGCAATATAGATTCTTTTCAAAGAAGATCCTGATGCCCCCCAGCTGTACCCTGAAAGACACTTCAAAAGATTAATTGCTTTCTTACATTTGTCCACCATTTTCTGAACATGATTTTTAAAAGTAAGTTTACTGTCAAACCACACACCAAGATATCTTAATTCATTAACTTGTTTGAGAGATTGTCCATTTATCTTAAGATCTATTGTGGGTTTTACCCTTTTCTTAGAAAAACAGATGACTTGCGTTTTTTCCACTGAGAGGTGGAACCCCCAGTCAAGTGACCATCTCCCAACCTGACTAATTGCTATTTGCATCCTTTGCTGTAAATTGTCAATATTACGGCCCCTTACCCACAACGCTCCATCATCTGCATATAATGCCCTGTTTATCCTTTGGTTCACTCCATCAAACACATCATTAATCATTATATTAAACAAAATTGTGTCTTCTTCTACTTCTTTTGGTGTTTTATTGCGGTGTGGAAAACCAATGGAAAGATGGTGCATTACCGCCACCTACTGGTCCGGAGTGTGGAATGAACAGATTTGGACCAATATTATTAGACCCCTCGTTTTTCGAGACAGCACCCCCTGCTGTTTGGAAGATTGTATAACACCCTTATCCAAATGGCACTGAAAACAATAGGATGCAATATTAAGGTCTCGTTTTATTTAAAGTTATCCAAATAAATATTTGCGTTCCCTGCTTAATGCATGTGCCAAAAAAACTCATTGTGTTCTCTGACAAACAAATTACCCAGTAGTTATTTTTTAAGCATGGGTGTAATTGAAAGAAAATTACTGATGTAAGGGATACAATTACAGATTGAACTATCTTCTGAAAAATATTATGTGATATTATATTGCTACAATGTTTTTTATTCCAATTTTTCTTATACCTTCTTATACCTACCTTTCTTAAACCTATAAAATGGTCGTATTAACATTATATCATGCTAACACTACAAAACCTGTTTTTTGAATTTTTGAACGCGAACGAAACTTAAATAAAAATGGACAAAACCCCAATAATAAACAATTCTGTACTTCATTGAACAATCACCTTAACATCATCTTGCTGTAAACAGGAGAAAGCAAAGAAAAAAGGGAGAAAGAATAGTGTTAGTGACTTTACTTTTCACCTTCAATTGCATTAAAAAGAACTCCTAGTGAGCCCCCCTTATGGTTGCTAGAAGACGTCATAGGAACGCAACCACTAGAGCACTTTGGGGAAAAAAACTTCTTTTGACAAATGTTTTAGACGCTTCATGTGAACAGCCTTAAAAGCTAAAATCAATTATCAAACAAATAAAACCAAGTAAATAAAATCCTTAAAAATTCGTCTGTCCTGTGATGAGTTGAATCTGTTGGTCCCATTTTGTTAGTCACCACACTGCCGTGGACTACAGCCTTCCTCAAATATATCTGTGAAGTACACAGAGATTCCCTCAAACAGGTCATCAGTTTCTTATTGTTTATGTTCAGCTTTAAATAGAGTTTTATAAAGTGTTGTTGTATTTGTATGTGTGAAATGAAACCCCGTGTCTGTTTTAGGGTTTTGAGAGCACAGTCTGTGGTACGACTGGACTGAAGGTCACTGAACCCTGCAAGAAACCATGAACACCTCCACACCGGCTTTACTCATCTGAGGACTGGTTCTGCTGTTTATTGAAGAGCTTTTAGGAAAGGTCAGGTCAGGGCTTCACACTACAAGTTGTGTTATATGAGTTATTCATATATTAAGGAAAGCCTGTTCAATACATGTCAGTTTACAGTCTTAGCAAGAGCAAGTTGTCTTCTTGTTTCTTGTGTTATGCATATTGCTTTGACTTATTTGTGTACAACTGATCCAGGTCAAATTCACAAATATGCTGAGATTTTTCATTTCTGTTTTACAAAACGTCTGGCACTCTTATGTCTTTAGGTGAGGTAATGTTAAGGTGTATTGTAATATAAGATGTCAATTTTATATGGTGGTTTATATTTCAGTCATTTACTGATAAAAATGTCATTGTTATTATTATTAATGGTTTTTATTTTTGCTATTAACCTGATAAGTGAAAGTGTTTTAATGTGTGCCTTATATAATGCATTTAATAAAACGTTATTTATTGAAGCCAGCATTTATTATTGAGCTATTATTAAAAGGTTTAAAGGGTCAATCTTTATGAGAAATAATTTATTGAAAAGTGTCTTGTCATATGGAATAAAATGGCCAGAACATTGACATTGTGTGTTCAGAAGATCATAGGGTAAAACAGATACTGTACATTTTAAATGAGCTAATTAAGTGGATAAAAGTGTACAATTTCTCAGTTTAAATATTTGCTATGTTATCTATGTTCTATTGTGAGTAAAATATTGGCTCATGTGATTTGAAATTCCTTTAGTTTTCATTTTATTCAAATTTAAAAAACGTCCCAACTTTTCCATTATTCAGGTTGTATAATATTCAGTATTTAATCTATATGCTCAGTTTAATACTTACATTTCTATCTTTTCTTTTAAATGAGCTGTGAATAAAGGAAAGTATGTGAATTAGGGATGCACCGATAGGATTTTTTTGGGCCGATACCGATTTAAACAGCCAACTTCTGGCCGATACCGATATTAAACACTTGTATATGCAGTTGGTCTATTAGCTAGTTTATTTCTGCATCAAATTATTTTTACTGAACATGGATTGGATCTAATTAACATTCAACTGACCACCCTATAAGAGAGGCACAAATTAAGCTAAAACAAATATAATAAGACAGCATGACAACCTTCAAAGGTGGTTTTTGCTATTCAGCATTTATTTTATTAATAACATTAACTCATTTTTTTTTTTTTACATATAATGGATTCGTTAAGCAGTTAATTAATAAACAATCGGTATCAGCCTTTCTCGTGCTATTGCCGATATGCCGATGGTTTCAAATTCATCAAAAATCGGCCGATACATCTGTGCATCACTAATGCGAATGATAGTTTTAGTTAGTCATATTGAAATATGGCTACTTTCAATAATTCATTGATTGTTATTTTTGTTGGTCTGTGGATGGGTTGTATATATGTATTCCATACTCTGTGTTGCCATACCTGCAGTGACCCCATCATGCACACATCACTTGAAGGTTTGTGCATTTATAAGGTATGACTGTACAGTTGATAAATGCATGGGTTTGCTGGTACTCTACTGTAATGGATTTTATTTTCTCATTGAAAAATGTCTACAAATTAAATTTTCTTCACATATTTCTTTTACAATCATTACAAATGAACTACAAACCACGAATAATTTCAATTACCTTTACTCATGACACAAACAATAGTTATTAAATCTGTTAAATAGTTTTATCAACTGTACATTGTCTTTCTTCATCATGACTTTTTAATTCTGGTTGTTTTGGTTTGATCTAGTTAAGACATTTAGGTGCGGTTTCCTGAACAGGGATTAGATTGTCCAAGACTGAAATAAATTAATAGCTGTACAAACTGAAAACAACTGGCACCATATTAAAATATATCAGTGCCCGTTTTTGCCTGAAAATGCACACCAGTAATGTTTCTAGTAAGGCATGTTTGTTATATATCTATATATTTCCTAATTAAACGAAGGCCAAGTCCTGGTCAGGAAACAGGAAAGATAATCCCTGGTCAGGAAACCACCCCTTAGTATTTTCTTTGGTTTGATCTTTTATTATGTGTTTTTTCATTCTTTATGATTAAATCATATTTGAGATATTGTGTTGTACTGTTGCTTTAAATAATTACACTAATTTCTTAATATATATAATTTCTTAATAATTAAATGTGTTAATGTGAACTGGCATCAATAAACTGATAGAGGTGTAGATATTAAAACATGTTCTTCTATCTCTCTAAAGGTGTTTATTTTCTGATGACTACATTATCTTGTTTATTTCAAAACTGTGAAAGATAGTTCAAATTAGTGATGCACCGATGTATCGGCCGCCGATATTTCTCGGCCGATTTTTGATCAATTTGAAACCATCGGCATATCGGCAATAGCACGAGAAAGGCCGATACCGATTGTTTATTAATTAACTGCATAAAGAAATCCATTGTATGCAAAAAAATTGGTTAATGTTGTTAATAAAATTAATGCTGAATAGCAAAAACCATCTTTTAAGGTTGTCATGCTGTCTTATTATATTTGTTTTAGCTTAGTTTGTGCCTCTCTTATTATGTTGGTCAGTTAAATGTTAATTAGATCCAATCCATGTTCAGTAAAAATAATTTGATGCAGAAATTAACTAGCTTATAGACCAGCTGTATAGTATTCTATACAAGGGTTTAATATCGGTATCGGCCAGAAGTTGTCTGTTTAAATCGGTATCGGCCCAAAAAAATCCTATTGGTGCATCCCTAGTTCAAATCGTTTACTCATGAGAAGAGACTGTCAAATACAGCATCTAAAACTACTGTACGCAAGACCAAATTAACATTAAACAGTAATAATCCACAAAGCTCAAGACAAGGACTACAGATATTAATTAAAAGATTTAATTATGTATACATTTCCATACAAAAAACAAAACCCTTATGTTTTCAAGTGAACATAAAATGAAAACGCTAAAAAAATGAAAAAAAAAAAAAAAAGTTTCATCCTACACTGATATTTCTCAGTCACAATGAGGCACTGTACAACATTTACTAATCTTTACCATCAACACTCAATTTGTACAAGAATCTGTAGACAAAATTCGAGGTTAACCAGGTACAGTGAACCTCAAAATACATCCCAAAACATAACCAAGACATGCAGTGGGCAAATGTGTCACACGTCTGATTCCTCAAGGTTCAGTGGAAGAGAATGTGTTTGTGTTTGGTGTTGGGAATCTGCTCTCGGCTCTTCAATCTTCTCACAGCTTCCCTCATGTGTTTGGGTTGTAGAGGTGGTGTGTCTCCCCACTTCTCACACACGTCAAGAGCTGCAAGAAATGCATAAAAACCATTACAGAAACTATTAACCCATGCAAAAGAAAAACAGCTTTAGACTTTCTCCTTTAATCATATTGGTCTTTGACCAACCTTCCTCAACAATCTCTCCAGCAAACACCTTTGCGATGCCAGACATAGCAATAACCACATTCTGAGAGACGGATGATCCTGTGATGGACTGAATGAGCTGAAAGACCAAAAATAAACTCTCATTTTTCCACAATAACAGCAAACACATGAACATAAATGAGTTTTGAAACATCTTCAAAAAACAAATGCAACTACTCCCATCATTTTGAATCCGTTCTAATGGGATCCCTTTACACAAATGGGATTACACTTACCCGTTTAATGGCTGCTTTTGGGAAAGCTGCGCGTCTGTACATCTCATAGCGGTTTAGCTGTTCTTCAGAGAACGATGATACTAAAACTCTGGCAAACAAAGATTAGCAGAAGTCATTAAACTCATTCCAGTGACATTTGGGGTTTCTTAAGATCTGTAACTCACTGCATCTTTTGGATTTCATCTTCATCAACTTTTTGTCGTTTCTCTTTTTTCTTTTCATGCTCCACTTTTAGTTTTTTAGATGCTGGCGTATGAAGAGATGAAGATCCCTCCTCTTCTTCTTCACCACCAGCAGCAGCAGTAGTATGTTCAGCCGATCTCTAGTTAAGTGAGATGAATCAGTCAGTATATCATTAATGTTTTGTCTATCAGATGTGTTTCAGAAAAGACTTACTTTTTTATCTTCTTTTGTATTGGTTCGGGTGGCAGTGGATTCAGATGTGGTACTGATGCTGACTGGACCATCACTTGAACCCTTGATCTGGTCAGCAGGTTTACTCGTCTCACTAAATGAACCTGATTCAGGTTTAACACGGGCCGGGTCTGCCATGATCTGACTGACAGATTTATTTCAGATAAATACAATTAACAACAAATACACTTGTTTGTTTGTTTCTCTCTCTCTTTCTCTTTGTATATTCAGATGATCATAACTGCTCTTCATTTTCACTGCTGAGAGGATCAATTTAATGAAAACTGACAATTTAAAGATATCAAGTCTATATTAAGACCATTACGATTTCTTAAGCATCATGTAAATGCCCTGCTCGTCTTAACTGTTTCTCATCTGTGTAAAATATGAAACAATCTAGCACATTCACATCAATAACTATTTTTATTCATGATGATCCACATTAACGTTATACCTGGCAATATAACATCTTGACTTGTTACTGTGTAGGTCAACTTGCAGAGTATAAGAGAACTAACGTATAATAACACAATCCTGCCATAACCATAACATCTAAACTACAGACTGATATACAATCATCAACAATGACTTAAAGCTCGACATTCAGCTCCTTACTGCACACATTGACAATTGAATTATAACAGAGAGAGTTTTAACATACCTCACACCGACAGATTTTATAAACACTATCGCAGATCAAATGACAATTTTACCGACACGCACAACATCGACTGTCTCAACTACTTCCGCAAACATTTCAAATTAAAAGTCCGCGGCGAAATATTTCACATACACGTTCAGCCGTTGAGTGGCGCGCTGTGCTCGCGAGTTGCTCTCGCGGTGCTGTGACGTCATACAACAATCAGTCTGCGCACACTAGTCCGACACACTTTATATTACATTACATTTTACATTTAGGCCGATTCTATTTATCCGGTTTTTACAGCATTTTTATGCGATTCAACAAATCAATAATTCAATCAATCAAATTTTTAAGTCAATTATGAGATTAGTTTTCAATAAACAAACGATTTCAAAAGCACATCAAACACAAAATGGTTTTCTCAAAATTATATTTTTAATTATATGTTCTTATTTATTAATGCAATAACAAATAGAAACTACAACAACACAAAAACAATAAACAAAATATGGGTCAATTAATTAACAGGGGATATTACATGAAATATTAACATAAACAAACTAAATATCAGTCAAACAAGAATCAAACAAACACTGAAACAAAGAATGAAAATATTTTAAAAATATGAGTATACCGTATTAAAGAATATTAACCATAGCACATATTCTAAATGTTTTCATGCTAAAGCATTATTTTAATATAAATGTAGTTCTTGTTTGAAGATGTTAAACTGAGGTTTACTGTTTGTATATAGTATTTACATTCATGTATATAAAACATTCCAATAAATAACAGGAGGTTTATACCAAAACTTGCATTGATTAGGTAATTGTCATTAACATAAACCCAAAAAACAATGTTTTGATAAGTTTAAGAGAAAATTTTTTGACAATCAATGCCTCAACATCACTCCAGAAAGATACTAAAAGCATTCCCAAAACAAATTACATATACAAAATACAGTTACAGAATTAAGTTTACAAGAGTGGAATGTATCATTGTCACTTAAGGCCCGGAGTCTGTTTTTTACTTATGCACAAACGTCTGTGCATGGTCATACCACAGCCTATCAAAGTATTTAAATGACTTGTACGTGTACAGAGACATCCGACACATGCGAAGTGCAACAAAGTGCAATGCTTCTTTTGGGCTAAATATTACATTCTCCTGCACATGCATGTGCGACCTATGCGTACAATGTACACAGGGCTTTATCAGGGTGATATCTCATTAACAAAAACTGCTTGAGACTGCTTTGGTTCAAAGGGGATTAAAAAAAGAAGGATACACTGTAAAAAAAATCCGTAGAAATTTCAATGTTATTGCAGCTGGGTTGCCGGTAATTTACCGTAGATTTACATTTATGTTATTTACTGGCAAGAGCTTGTTCAAAGTTAAATAAATTTTAAATATTAACAAGTCTTTATCTTTACAGAATAAAACTATACAATAACAGCCTCATGCAAAGCATTCTGGGAACCAGAAATCATCATCAACCTTTTTCTGTTTTTTGCTTCAGATTTTGTTTCCCAGAATGTTTGGCTTGATGTTGTTTTTTTAGTTTTACTCTGTAAAGACAAAGACTTGTAAATGTTTAATGTTCATTTAACTTTGAACAAACTCTTGCCAGTAAATAACATAAATGTAAATCTACGGTAAATTACCAATTTATGTCCAAACCCCTTGTAAAAATGGATTTCGCATAATATGTGCCCTTTAAATTCTTTCTTAGATAATGAAATCTTGAAGTAAAGTCAGAGAAACTAAACAAATTACTATCATTAAACACTAACATTATTCCATTACTGAATCAGTTTTAAAAAACATGGGTTTCCCCTTATAGTTGTCTACTTATAGTGCTTTTTTGCACAATACATTAATACTGCTTTCATTATTATGGCCCAATTACATCCTTAGACATAAGTATTACTCATTACACTATACAATACAGCACAATTCAATACACCTTTATTATCAATCAAGATTAAAATCTGTCTTTAACCAGTAGCACAAAAGCAAATATAATACAATTAAAAAGAAATATAAGGAAAACTGTGTACATTCTCAGAATACACATCAAATTATTGCCATTCTGATTCAGATAACCAATTGCTGTGGGTATGAATGACCTTTTATAAATATTTTTCTTAGCCCTGGGCATAACATAACGTATCATGCAAAGAATGAGCAGCATCTCTTAAAATGCACTCAGCACATCTTCAGTAATTCACCTGACACAGGTGATCTGTTGTCTGCCAATAATTTTACTGGCTATATTGGAAACCCTTGCAATTGAATTCTTCTGTGTACAGTTCATGTTATCACACCATGCTGTGAGATTATACTTCAGTAGACTTTTCACCAAGGATTTATAGGCACTCTCCAGAATGTTCTTACTCACACCCAACCTACTAATCTTCCGTATTAAAAAAGATGCTGCATGAACTTTTGAAAGGGCCAATGGGCCATATCATCTGCATATTTAAAAAGACTAAAAATCAAATACTTGATCATAAAATCATGAATATATCATGAAAATAATACAGGTGAGAAAACTTTCTTGTGGAGGGCTGTATAAACGACACACAGCTGACCATTATACCATACCCTTTGTGTTCGAAGCAATTGAAAGTCCTTGATCCATAATGCCAGGTGCCCATTAACACCCATGGAGATCAACATGTTAGGTTGTATTCTATTAGGAAATACATGTCCTCCACACCATCAGAGAGGTTTTGTTGGTTCACCATGGAGGTGTTAGTTGGCTCAAAAAAGCTTGCTGGTGTTATCGGGTCGGGTTGACTCTGAGTTTTGGGGCAGTCAGGTACTTTATTATTAGATTGAGACAACAAATCTTTGCATGAACTCGGTTTTAATCAATATTCAAAAACTGCCATGCTTTGAACAATGAACAATTAAGAAAACACCTATATAGGCCTTATATAAAAAATTATGAATTTCAAATAAAAAATTGTGTTACAAGAAATTATGACTTGAATTAATTATCCAAGCCAAAATCATTTAATGAGGAAACCGGAGAGTTTGATAAGTTTGTTAATAATTTAACTACACAAAAAATAAATGTAAATTGTCACAGTTTAATAAATCCAAAAGGGTACAAGAACAGCAAACAAAATACTAGGCTTGTTCGATTTCATGTGGCGCCGCAAGACTCGACAGCCCGATGACGTAAAAGTACCGCGAGAGCGATTCGCGAAATCATACGGAGGAGTTTGCTTTTAAATCGCTCTCGCGGTACTTTGACGTCATCAGGCTGTCGGTTCTTGCGGCGCCGCATGAAGTCGAACAAGCCTAATTACTGGAACGTGACAAGAACCAATCACAGAATAGAGACAATTAATCACTATGACAACAAACAAGAAGGGAGTGGTGAATCAATGAACGTCCATGGCAACAAACAAGGGGGCGGAGCAACACAAGAACAGGCGGTAAAGCAGGCAGGCTACAAACAGTGCCAACACAAACACGCCTGTAACAGTAAACATCCTAATTGAGGAAAGACGTGTGGCATTCCACTTCAAATAGAAGACTGATTGTGGAGGAATTCATTTTTAAGGTATTATTAAGGAAATCAAAATGAATAAAATGTAAACCTGTCATTATAGAAATGTAAAATAACTAATTTTCTAACATAGTGAAGTAGCACATAAATCAACTTGAAAATAGATTTATCCACAAATAAAGAATGAGCAACATAAGACAATCTCGAAGTTCAATTGTGTCTGTTTTCAACCATTGGATTATAGTATAGATACGGCAAATAAAATAAAATCTCTGGCCAAACACATGTTAACAATTCATCATTAACCGCAATTAATCAAAAATGTAATTGGGTAAGCCATTTTGTCATCTAAATATCAAAAGTTAATTTTTTATTGAATACAAAAGTAAATACACAACAAAGGCAAATATACATTTACAGTGTAGATAAGTATTACAGGCTATATCAAACGTTAATGTAATAAAGTGATTGAGCGAGCGTGACGTCACCAGGGAGCGCACCCGTCGCGGAAGTGACGTGTCAAATCGTGCCAGAGGAAGTTTGTGTGGCGGCGGCGCTGGAAGAGAAAGTTTTCCCGAAGCGAGCACTCGCGGAACGAGAATAACCAACGACAACAGCCGCGCTGCGGTATCGAGCGAAACGGAGCTGAAAGAAGGCGCGTCGTTGATGCTCGTTGCAGCGTTGGAGACGTGCGCGGTGTACTCCTCCTCGCCCTGAGATGGGGAAGGAGCAGGAACTGCTGGAGGCGGCGCGCACCGGGAATCTGGCCGCCGTCGAGAAGCTCCTGTCCGGCAAGAGGCAGTCAGGCGGTTCGGGCCCCGCGAGCGGCAGCGGGGGATCGTCCGGTAATGTCGGGAGCGGTGGACACAGCGCTTCTCATCCGCTCTCCAGTCTACTCAGGTGAGAAAAACAACCTGGACAGGGGCTGGTTTCCCACACTGTTCGCTACACTGCATGCATGCTTCTCAAAGCATATTTATATTTAATCTGATTTGAGGTTATATCTTTTCATATCATACCTTATCATCCTTCCTCAGCGTACTTCACCATATCCACCATATCTCACTTTATAATACCTCGCCATATCTCATCATTACGTATCACACCTCATCATTCCTCACCATATTTCACCACTGTTGAGAATGACGTCTCTCTGATTGTGTGTTATTTACACCTCACATATCGTGATATATTGAGTATAAAACTCGTAAGCATTTGTTTCTGTCAGCTCTTTTCAGTATTTCGAGAGATATTCTGTTGTCTTTCACCGGTAACTTTTAAAATTGAAGACTTCTATTCAGGAGTAAATGTGCTTTCAGTTCCTCATTGGTGTGTAGGATGAAACTCCTTTTCATCTGTCCATTGTTTTCTTGTAGTGTAAATGCTGTTTAAAAGCTTCTTGTGTTCCCTTGAAATCTGCATAAAAATGGTATTTGTAATGTTACGTTACAGGGAAGCTCTTTAAATAATATTGTCTGCATATTTGTATGGAGGGACAGTTACAGGGTTAAAAACCTTAATAAAGATGTGTGGAGTTTTAACTTGTCATAGTTTTCATTAACGATGTCTGGTTAAAACTCCAGTAAACAGATCTTTGAAGGTTTTATATGTCTGTCTTTGCCATTGTCAGTATGCAAGTTATAAATGATATCATTAAAGAGTAACTAAACCCTAAACCAACTTTTTTTAGTTAATGATCTGTAAGAATGATACTTTATTAGTGCTGTTCATTGATTTTAGTAAGTTTTTTGACATTTGGATATAAAGTGTTTCAATACTATAATATATGGTGTAAAAACGTCTGATTGCTGCCCTCTTCAGGTTAAACAGTGGCTACTGCAGTTGAATTTTCCCATTGGATGTTGGGTCCAAAAAATGACTCGTGATGTAAGCAGGTTCAAGCTCACCACGCCCTTGTTACGATCTCACCACACACTTGATATGAGCTTAGTTCGTCCCCTCTATCTCCGTTGGGATCTGCCCACTTTTCTTGCATTTTTCAAATATTGCCAGTGGGTGGAGTCAGGCTCTGACCAGGGGTTTAGTTACTCTTTAATATCAGTTGATGAGCCAGATGTCACTGATTCCATTACAAGTGCCAATCACAGTGAACCGGATTTGTCTACTTCCATATGCAAATCCATTAAGTACATTTAAAGGGCACCTATAATCTGATCTGTGATTTTGCATTTCCTTTGATGTGTAAGTTTGTATTAGTACATGTTTAACAATATGCAGAGGTACAAATCCCGACGTAAATGATGATGTGAGTTATCGTCTCCAACGTAAATCTCTTTTCTCTGACTACAACAAACACACGGATTGTAGGCAACAGTTTACTTCCAGGGCCTGTTGACGTGCACACTATGGTCATTATCATAATCCCGCCCGGTTCTGACTGACAGCCTGTAAGTAGTCTTATGTTTTCATATTGAAACACTTTAGTACTGACTAAACCACGATTCGAACACGAGTTTTGTGCAGTCCAGTGAAGCGCTTGTTGTTTCTATGATCACAAATGCAGACATGGTTTTATGTTTTAATATTTTTACCTTAACTGTGTCATCATGTTCAAGTCGCGCTGGTACCGCCATTTTCTGGATCAGATTCGGCTCGTATTGATAAAGTAGTAAAGTTGATATTAACTCCTGTCAGCATTGCATTGGGAGTAATCGTCCAAATACGGTAAGGAGCATCACGTTTTTGGGTAACGTCAGAGGTATTCAGGCCAATCACAACATACAGATTAGCTGGCCAATCTAATGACACTGCGCTTTTCAGAACGATGAACTTCGTACAAAATCGATGCGTTTCAGGAAGGGAGGGCTTAAAGGAGCAACAATATTGTACTTTTTGTTGAAAATAATGTGTTTTTTAACTATTAACCCACAAGAACGCATTGTATTACACCAAAAACACAAAATAACGTTGTATTTAGCAATGTAATAGGTGCTGTTTAAAGCTCACATTTATTATGCCACTCTTTGTTCCTGTTGGAGGTTTCCTTTGTGCCCGGTGGCATCTGTGTGTGTATCTGCTCTGTTTCTCACTATGAGAACGGCAGGCCCAGCGTGTATCAGAGGTGAATGATTGATGGTCTGCTGGAACCGATGCCAGCAAGAGACTGAATAAAAGACCGTTCTGCGTTCTTCTTTTGTCTGTTTCATCTCACAGGGCCAAAGGTCTTAAGTTGGCATCAATGTGTATTTACTTACCAGAGACTCGCTTATTGACAGGTGTTAAAGGGAGTGCTGTGTTTATGCAGTCTGTTATTTGCCGTATGTAATTTAAATGTCAATAGTCTCTTTTGTCATGTCTGTGTGTCTTACTGTGGTTTTGTGTACAGCAGTATTCCTCACCAGCAGATTTTCTATTGTTTCCAGAAAGTATAAATAAATATGGGTTAATCTCTAACAAATCTGCAGTTGACAGCTGAGAAGCTATAAATAAGTCTGATCGCAGGATTTATCAATGATCTTGAGCTGATGCCAAGTCATTTTAGGTAGTTTGTGCATGTTCACTTCAAACTCCTGGACCAAACCAGCTTAACATGTTTGATGAGATCTATAACCTGAAGAAAACTGTTTGGATTATTACACCATTCATCTAGTAGCTGATGCAGAAGCGTGCAACCTGCTGTCTGCCAAACATTGATCACTCACATTGTGCCTTATTTACGTTTATTCATTTAGCCAAGACTTTAATCCAAAGCAGCTTGCAATTCCAACAAGTGGTTCATCTTAGGACAGCAATAAATATGAGAAGTGCCAGTAATGCAAAGTTTTTGTCACAGCTAGGGATGGGATGATAATTGCAGATATACAATAATAATACCTGTTCGATATCAATTCTGAATCTCACAGCCGATATTATTCACAGCGTTTTTGTACTACGGTCTTTGATCACTAGGTAGTCTTGAAGTTTGAGTTGTTTATAACATGCATTTGTAAAAGCAACACTCATCAAACATAATCATTATATTCTTTATTATCATCAAAATACTTGAAAGGGTTTAAGAACAGCAATATAAATATATGCTTAAGCATTTCCCTAAAGCTGCGTGTGTAAATGATTGTTCTTCTGCGGCGCATATTGAGTTTCTGCATGAGAGCAGAATTTCACCATAAGCATAGCAAGCTTCATCAGCCGATTTATTGGTCCAACACTAGTCACATCTATCAGAATTGTGAATAGGCCTATTTCACAATATGGCGGCTTTGACCGAAAGTAGGGGATAGTTACATCCTGTCGTACTGTTTCTATCGCCACTCAGTATAGTGATGCACTGACAGCTGCTTGTTTTATCCCAAACATTAATGTTCTGTTAAGGTGTTATTTGGAAAGGTGTTTTTTTAGCATTTTTAAGATATATGTTAGACAGCTGGACATTTCAAATAAAATAATGGGACATACCTATTAATTCATGTCTGCTTCCATTTATTGTAATGACCACAATCGTAGTCCAAAGTGCACATTTGGAGGAATCTTTACATATTTTACTTCAGTGATTCCCAACCTTTTTCACTTCAAGGCCCCAACAATATTTAAAGGCCCCCACCCACTCAGTTGTTTTACAAATAAAATTAACTAAAGCTTGGAATGACTAGACAGATCTATACTCGCTACTAAAATGGCCAAAGAATAATTTTATTTTTTATTTTTGCTTGTTTAAGCTTTTTTAATTCTAGTTTTGTCCAATTTAAAAGGTCATCTTGAGGCCCCCTTGAAAATCTGCGGAGGCCCCCCTGTGGGAAACACTGCTTTACTTCATATTTCTTTAGATTGAATTCCCTGTCTGGGAAACCACCCCTATATATATTTGTAGTAGAAAAGTGCTAGATATCAAAATCCTTTGCTGATAGTATCTCGTCATTGTGGATAGTGCAGTTTATGGTTTATCATAGTACCCTGACCTGTTTTTACTGTTTGTTAAATATAGTTTTTTCTAAGTTCAATAAATGTTACTGTTTTAAATTGAGACTTGTAACATTTGGCATCATCATTGTGTCATTTTTATGATGTAAATTGAGTGAGCAAGAGCAGTATCCGCTTCATATATCGTCTCAAGAAAATCGGCAGCCTGTATCGGTCATTGGCTAAGGCTGATGAAACAAAAATCGGTATCGGCACTGAAAAATCCATATCGGTCGATCCCTATTCTTAACATTGTAGCATATTTGAACAATTCTGTGATATTTATAACACATAATGGCACATGTGGTTTCCAAAGTATTCAGTGTCTCAGCTTGATTAAAGGTGCTCCACGTAAAATTTGGAAAGCACAGTATGTGATAAAATAAGACTTGACGTATACAGACTTAATCCTCCATTAACTGCTTAGCAGTCACAGTAAATGCCGGTCACTTCTCTTTGAATGAGCTAAATCCAACGTGGTTTTAAAATGTTTTGTTGTTGGTAACGCTATCAAATTATAAATGCAGCTCTTTTTTAACTAAATCCTAAATAGCACTGTTCATGCACGACAGCTTTTCGTCTCTGCTATGGTACCATAGGTAAACTAAGCTAGCGCTTTGATTTGAAAAGATGTTACCCTACTTCTGGCTTGTACGCATCATGCTGAAAATTGGGTAGACCAAACCACCAGCAAGGACTGGTGAACAAAAATCTGTTAATTTACAGACCACAGACTTCTTTATAAGAGAGAGTTGAGAGGATAGTGTCAAGCTCATAGCTGTTCAATAATATCTTGATCTTGAATATGAGCAGCATCCGGGACAGACAGATGAACAAAGGTGTGTGATGAGGGCTATTTTGGCCTCATTGAAGACTAATCGTGCAGCTAGGTTTTGAATCATTTCCAGAGGTTTGAAAGCACAGGTTGGGAGTCCGTCTAGAAGAACATTGTAGTAATCCAGTCTAGAAATTGCAAGAGCCTGGACAAGAATCTTTGTTAGCTCTGTTTATAGTTTTTAACTAATCACCTGAGCTGTGGAAGCCATCTGACTGACCTGATGCTGCTCATTGGCTGATGGTACTACAGCAATATGCAAAGTCCTTCAATGGATAGACACTAATGTCCTGGTTCATCACAAACAGAAGAGATTCTTAAATCTGTGCTCCAGTTAGAATGAGATTTAAAAGCTACAGCGGTGGTCAAAATGGTCTTCTTGAGTGCTAACTAGTGCTCCACTAATATGGGTTTATACCATCAGATGCACACACCTTAATATTGACAAATAATTGCTAATATATCTTTGTGTTACTGGTGCTATTGTACAGCACATCTTTAACTCTGGGGAAATTCACAAAACTATTTACTTTTCTCATATTCCTCCTATTGAGATGGAAGAGTTCGGCTGAATGTTGGTGATATTGTCAGTTCCCGTCCTCTTATAATGTGTGGATATAAAGATGCATTTGATTTCCATAGAAGAAAGTCATATGATAACAAGACTTATTTTTGAGTGAAATATCTCTTTATAGAGGGCTTGTGCTATAAAATCTCAGAGGGTTTTCTTCTGTACTCATGTGCGAGATATCTGACAGGCTTTGGTCTGCTACGTTTTCAAAGTTCCTCACACCAGAGACTTCCTTTCAACCTCAAAGTTGTGTTGTATCTCCTGACTCAATCCTCTGTTGAGATCGATGGGTTTTGAGATATCAGTTTCCTGGTGAACTATAGGAGGAATGAGGCGTATTTGAATTGTTTTCTTTTTTCTCTCCGTCTGTGTACCGTGTGGAACGAAGCTTCGTGTCAAGACTTGTCATTATGTTTTGGGAGTCGTTCCCGCTCTCTGTCATGCAATGTTTTGTTCCAGTATTGTGGAGGTTACAGATTTATGCAGGCTGTTGTTTTTGTATTTGTGATGGCGCAACTGATGTACATTATATACAAGAATCAGGACCATCAGTCTTGACTGAAACCCATCTAATGTCAGTATTTCATGCATTATGTGTTGAGTGCCTCTTATGTTGTAGATGGGTTCCATATTTTCATATCAGCAAATGAGAATAGTGTATTGAGAGGACTCTTTCCACTGAAGTGCTTTAGTTTGTTTTATGAAAGTAGTTTCTGTCATTTCCTGCTTTTATATTTTGACCTAAAGGACTCTTTTCCTGTAAAGTGTACTGGATAGGGAACTAATGTACAATGAATCCCCTGTCAAGAAAGAAAGTGATTTGATCAAGTTGTGTTTGCACGTGGACTGCCACATCTGATTCCTTCAAAACACAGTGAAGAGGTTTGTCTGAAGAGTGGCCAGGTTTTTTATGGAGATCTGTGGCGTCTTGAAAGCCACAAATGACTGAAGTACAAAGGCAGAGAGTAAAACCGACAGAAAAATAAGTTGTCGTCATCTTAGAGTTGGGCGATTTTACAGATTTTTATGATTAATTTGATTTTAATTGTATTTAGATCGAGGAATCGAGATTTTGAATGAAAGTTTATTACAGTGAAAGTAAAACAGTGCAGATATCACAGCGGCAATATACTGCATTGAAAATGAAACCGCAGCCGCCCAGGCAAAATTTTGGAACTCCAAAACCATTTAGGTGATTATTAATTTACCCGCTTTTGTTCTGTGTACACTGTGAAAAATTAATGGGACAACATGAGCAGCAGAATACAGTGGCTAAGATGCGTATTTGCCATTGGTGTTCATGGTGAAATGGCAGAGTTGGCTGTCGGATATGCTGACCCCATTTCGAGTGGTGGTACTCACAGCCTTTTTTTTTCAGACAGTGTTTCCCACACATTGACTTTACTTGGGCGGGCCACCCATGTATATTAACAAGCACCTAAGTATATTTGGAATCAAATTTTGTCTCGAGCCGTCGTGTCTGTCCCGAAGAGTTCGGTGTGTGTTTGCCTGCTCTCTGTTCCTCAGTGAATTGGGTGCGACGCGAAGCAAGCTCTGTGTCACATTATCCTTTTTATGTTTCTGAACTTGAGCAGAGTTTTACCATTAGAGGTTTTCACGGTGGACATGGGACGCGTACGGTTCCGGTTTTATATTTTAAATGGTCAGTCGGGTCCAGGTCAGTCCTAGTTTAATTACTTTTAGTTTAATCTCACCTCTCGTCACATGCACATTACCTTGCTTCCTGATATCAGATGTGCAAACAACGTGACACAGGCGAGGAAAACGCGAAACACTGTGTTTAATTTCAGTTTGGGCAGAACGTCAGTTTGAGAAACAGTTCCGTGCCTATAAGAAGTAAAAATTTTTTTGTGTCGTGTTATTCAGGAACTGACTTGCCACTGACTTTTTTTCCCGCCTAGAACGGAAGTAAGTTCTGCTTAAAGCACTTTTATATTTAAAAGAAACCCGCAAATTAACAGGAAATGACGCAATATACGTGTATATTTACAGCTGGTCTATTCGCACTGGATAAATATTACTTGAGGTAATTTCTCCGGACCTTTTTACAGAAGGTAAAAGTCGTCGTAATCTTTACTGACATTGTCCGTAATGATTACTGACATGGAGAATTCGGACAGGACTCAAATTACTGAGAAGCTCCGCTAAAAATTGCTTTATCCCTATGTAAAACTAATCCCGTCCGAATAATACTATAGTATTGTATTATATTGAGTTTGATAAAAGGGGTCGTCTAATTGCTTCATATATCAGTGTTTTTGTGCTGCTTTGACAAACAGCATCAGCTTTGGTCCTGACAGAGAGTGTTTGGTATGGTTAGATTAATGAACTGTTGTGAAATTAATAAATGTTCAATATATCAAAGTAGTTTCACACATAACTAGTTCTTGGTCCCGTCTCACGTGTATAGTAGACAATTTTTTTTGTCGGTCGTTGCAAATAAACAAACTCTGTGGGAAACTGCTGTGGTGTTGTGTTGTACCACACATAACTATAATGCAGTCCAAAAAAACTATTGTAGAAAGTCTCAGAATCAATAATTTTAGCAGTGTAATGGAAAAATAAATCAAAACGTAATTGTTGTTTTACTAGAAAAGATTCAAGTTAATAAAGTGACCTCATTTACTATGGTTTTTGGTCTTTGCATGTTGAAAATAGATTGCAGGTTGGTTTGTGTCTGTCTCTGTGAAGAACCCACAAAGGTTTGTTTCATGTGGTTAACACATACCTTCAGTTAGGGTTGTTATGGTTCATGAACTGTGCAACCAGATCACTATCACTTCCTCTTTCAGGTTTATGGACTTTGTTGGTAGTGTGTTTTTTGACCTAACTAGTTGATGTAAATTTTCTCGTTAGTTTTTAAGCCCTCTGTTGGTATCAGTCTGGTTAGTGAGCAGCATGAACTTGCAGATTCGTTTCTGTAACTAAGCCTTAACTTGAAAAGAGATACATTTGTGCTTAAAACCTTCAACCAAAGTTTTATTCAGAGAAGTAGTATTAGCATTTCTGCGATTTGTTTGTTTAAGCAGTTTGATTTCTTAACATTTTGTGCTGGTGGGTAATACAGGTTTGAGTCCAGCACGCAACATGACCCAGTTTCATCCCCTCTTCTCTATTCCTGACAGTTTTCTAGCAGTTTTCTGAAAATGTCCCCCGCTATGAACTCGTGCTGATGAAGTAGAAGACAAGTAAAGAATGTGCACATGTAGGTTAAAATGAATTTGTTTGTGTGGTAAGGGTTTTCCACTGGTGTGGGTTGGACTGAAATGAATCCACTCATGCTTACCAGCTCTTCTGTGTGGTTCTGTACGGGGAAAGAGAGGACAACCCAATCATTTCTGTCATACTCAACACTTTACTTGACACTAGGGTGTTTTCACACCTAGTTCGTTTGAAGTCCATCTAAACGGCCTCGAAGCAATTCAGTGTGTGTATATGTAAACAAAGCAGGTGATCTCAGACCACAAAAGAACTCAAATGCGAACCGAACTCAGACCACATCCGGAGGTGGTCCGAGTATGGTTCGCTTTTGGTTTTTTGTGGTTTGATTTCTCTAAGATGTAAAAGCAGTGAGGTCCCAGTCCGGTTTGCATGTCATTTTGACATGTATCAAAATCAACTGCTGCATTATGAAGTTGTGATGTGAACAAGAAAGGGTCTGAGATCACTTCAGTTCTGAAGAAGACCAAATAAACTGGGTAATCTTGAGTCCACTATATTGTAAACGCCAAAAGGACTGTTGTCACATTCGGCTAGTTCCTTTGCACGGTCAGTCATGAACCAAAATCCACTACTAGTGTTGTCTGACAAAAAACCTCTGACATGCTTCAATCATCTGCCATTCACTAACACACACACGTACGCACGCACATGGCTGGAATGTGGTTTGATAGTAAATGTCTAGCGGTTTGTGGATGATTCTCCAAACTATGTGAATAATGTGAAGTTGAATGTATTTTGAGAATGTATGTGAGATTTTAAACGGGTTGAACTTTGAGTGTTAACCCCACTAAAGCTGATTGTGCTCTTCTGTTTACTGGTCAATAGCATGTTGATGAGTTTATTTAGTTACTTCTGGTTTCACTTTATTTTTCTCATAGTAATTTTACTGAAGTTCAAGTTTTGAAATGATTTATCATAATAAATATCTGCCAGTTGTTTTCACAGTTAATGGACTGAGAGGAATCTGATGTTGCAGGAACATAAGATGCTTAGCAGTTCAAAAGCAAAACAACTTTTTTTTAGAAATCAGGCAGAAACAGTGTTATTGTCTTTGAAAAGACCATAGAGATTTTCACTGATCTGAAAAACTCCGCTCTGAAACGTGCTGGAGTAATTTTGGAAGTCAAGGGTTGATCCATCAGTTTCTAAGAAGTCTTGATGTTCCGAGTCAAAAAAAGATTTATGTTCTTGTTTTGTAGTTTCAGAATTAAAGGAGGCACGCATCTCTTTCTATTCCTGGACACTCTTGTAAAAACACAAGAGTACAGACTTCCATTAACATCTTGTTTATCTGATTCGCCACAGTTCACTAAAGAGATGAAAATGCTTGTTTTGAATATTATTGTAGGTAAATGCTTCTTAGATAACGGCTGAGGTAAAATCAACAGTTTTCTAAACTTTTTTTTTTAAACACTTTTCTAAACTTAGAAAAATCTGCAGATTTATGTCAATAGATTTAACCCTAGGGTTTCCCGCAGCACATTTCAGTTCAGGCGGCCCGCCTCAGCTTGGAAACCCTACCGCTTTAACTAGGTCATTTAATGAAAAGTGCATATCGGAGAATAGTGCGTACGCACTTCACACCGCGAGCGGGGACGCGCGCCACACGGCCGAAATGAGAAAGACATGGTCAGTCATGTCTGGAAGATAGCCAGTTGATAAAACTTGTGTCCGTGAGAACTATAAGTGGACTTATGTTTTGGGGTTATTTAAGCCAGCCTGTTATTGTATTAGTCTATAGTTCTTGCAAATTTAAACTAAGTTAGCTGGTGATTTTGTTGCTAGCTAGGTTTCACGTGCCTGTTTAGATATAATTGTTGAGCGCTCTTGCTCACTTTATTTATGTGCATTATTAACATGCTACAGTAGTTACACTCCTTTAAGATAATGTAATTAATAGTGGGTAATAATCTGTTTTTACAATCTTTGCTATCTATCATCGTTCGCAAGACGTTATACAACATCTGCTTTAGTTTGTGTTTATTAACCCTTTAGTTAGCGCTGCTATTCCCGTTAGAGGTAAAAACATTTAATTCATTAATAATCTAGTATGTGTTCATTTTCTGTCATAGTTTTTTCAAAATTAAGTTTTGAGTGTTTAAAATAAAAATATTTTAATTTTCATCATGATGCATACGCTTTGGCCCTTTGATTGCCACGCCCTCGGTCCCGCCCACTTGCACACCCCTACCACCTTAACTAACAAATTTTCCGCAGGAAACCCTGAACCCTTATGGGTTGTTTGGGCTGTTAACACAGCCACTGTGGGATTTTTTTTTTTTGTCTTAATTTGGCCACAACTTTCTGTGTTTTAGCAAAGGGAATGTTTTTTGGTGACATCTTATATTGACACATATTTTAAGAAAATGCTTTAAAATGTAACCCCCAATCAATATATCATAGGCAAATTTACTAGGGATGGGCACGAGTACTCGATTGCTCGAGTACTCGAACGTGGCATCGATGATCGATCATGAAAACGATCATGTGGGTTTATTTATTTATTTATTGTGGATATGGCGGCATTTGGGTGTCTGGTTAGCGTTACAAGCGCTTGTGGTAGTAAAGACTGGGTCAGGAGATGCGTCGTGTTTGACGTCGTGTCGAGCTACGCAGACCGACGTATGACATCAGTAGCATTACCATGCGTGATTCAAAAACAAACAGATAATTCCGCGTGACCGCGCATCAGCAACCCGCCGGTCCGCGTAATGCGCGGCAGCCCGCGAAGCCGGTCACACCTCACATCACTGAGGCACTATGGTTTAAAAGGATGCCGTGATTTTCGGAAATACAGTCAGTCAGTTGCAAAATGTACAGCGCCGTCAAAAGTTCAATGGGTTATCATCTCATATTTAAACATCAAATGTCAAGAGATAGACTTTACATCTTGACTGAGGTAAGAGGACGACACGACACAGCTAAATGCTAAAATGATAGCAAAACACTTAAAGCTGCTTAATGTTATGAAGTTTGTGCTTTGACTGGACGTGTTTAAAAGTGCGCTGTTTATGATGCACATCCACAAAGGGAGTTAAACTTTCTTTTTTTGTAGATAACTTAGTTGAAAACTTAGTTGAAGTCTTGCATTTATGCAGATAGATGGACGTTGTACATTTATGTTGTATAAAGGCTTAATATTATGCAGAGTGCGTCATATAGAAAGTGCTTCGGTTTGTGTTTGTTAACCCTTTAGTTTCATTCCATCACACAGCTTTTCCTGTTAGAGGTTTCTGTTTAAAACATTTAATTTATTAAAAATCTAGTATGTGTTCATTGTTCTGTCATAGTTTCTTGGAATTTAAGTTTTATTTGAGTGTTTTTGATAAAAATATTTTCATATTCACCATGACGTGTACGCCCCACCACTTTGATTGCCCTCCCCCTTTGATTGCCCCGCCCCCAGTTAATTGAGTACTCGTTCTTCAGACCTATGGATTAATCGAAATGAAAAAATGACATAAATGCACATCCCTAAAATTTACTATTCTTTCATAGGCCTGTCGAGATAATGACTATATCAACTTATCGAGCAATAGGTGAACATGACATCAGTGGTGTTTTTTTTAGAGGTGATAAATTACCCTAGTGTTTACATGTGTGTTTGTTTGCAAAAGAGTATTATTAGCATTTTAGACGATTGTGATAGCGCTGTTATTTCTGCCTGCTGTTTGTTTTAGAGTGAAGGCATGCGCACACACATGTGGACCCTGAGCTCCGCGTGCACACAAACAGAGAGAGAGAAACACTGACAAGCGAAGAGAAAGCTACTCATGCTGAAATTTTGTGTTATGGTGAATACATATACATTTTGAAAGAATAAATCCGACTGAAATTAGATTTAAAGCGAAGTTACAACTCGCATCTCCGACTTGAGGAGAGGAAATTACATAAACAAACCAATGAATGAGTCAATGAAACAAGCAATACAAATTAAAAGTCATCCGAAACATGACCATAACATCCAGTGTTTAGATCTGAGGTATAGACATTATAAACGTGATTGTGCATTGTCGCATTATGTGCCAGATATACTCAAATATGCGATCAGAGTAACACTCGTCTAAAGCAATAAACCCTGTAAAGCTGGGATTCATTCTAAACAATCACTATTATATTTTAAATATTTAGAATATAATTTTTTTCTACATTCCAATTTCATATTAATTTTTCACTTTTTATCTTCATATTCTTAATCAAAATTGTGTTCTTAGGATGTTCTTGCAATATTATGCTATTTTATTGTCATATCTGATCAGTGACATTGACAAATGGTTTTAAAAAGACAATACTATCGACTATCGCCATTTATTTCTGGGGCAATTAACCGACTTATGAAAAGTAGCTACCGTGACAGTGACACTAAATTAAAGTGCTGTAAAATTTATCAGATTTTTATTCATAAATCTTTCATTAATCAATCTCAGTACTGATCAAAACTACCAAATGTTTACAAAAATTCCATGATTTTTACTCTTTAACTCTTTCACTGCCAGCGTTTTTTAAAAAAGTTGCCAGCCAGCGCCAGCGTTTTTCATGATTTTCACCAAAGTTTGATGCCTTCCAGAAAATGTTCTTCTTTAAATATATAAACATACAATATACCAAATGAAAGAACTGACCCTCTGCTTTCAAAAAAAAAAAAAAAAACGGTTTCATCCTACCTTTAGTGGTTCTTTTGCAATCAGCTTTTGAATATGGGTAGGTTTTTGCAAAAACACCATATTTTGAGCAAAAAGCAGAGATAATTCCATTTTTATGATGGACTTTTCATAGAGATCCCATTCAGAGCGATCTTTAAAACAGACACGGACATGCAGCAGCTTGCCATAGGGCAATACTAGGGCAAAACACCTGGTGGATAATAGCAGTATTGCGGAAAGACGGAAAATCTCGTCATTGGCGGGGAAAGAGTCAATTATCAAGTTCATAAGTGGTGTCACTGATTTGAGCAAAAAAATCACGCGAAACAACAGATTTTCAATATAAAAGTGATTGTGGACTGGATTTTTTTTTCACAGTCTTGGGCATGTCAAAGATCAGTAAAACATTGGCCTTGATGCATTTTTAGTTTTTGTGCAGCATCAGAATTATTTTTTTTCTCCCTTATTAGTTGTTTGTTGCTTTTTTGCCCCATTGACTTCTATTATAACAAAAATTTTATTGCAAAGCAATGATGACATATATAATCATGCATTCTTGATTGTTGGTGGGTTTTCCTTTTGCTAAAAGGTAAAATTTGTCATTTTTAGTGTTGATCTCCATGTGGCACCATTTATTCTTAAGTAGACCTGTGCAAAAACAAAGCTTAATTTCTGGCTTGTACATTGAGTTATATGGAGTATAACAGCATATTTGTGTGTGTGTTCAGCATATCACATAGTGCTTTTTGCAAGTGTATCCACCACAATGGATGCAAGTGCTGAATGTTGTTCTTGTGCACCACTTGCATGTTCCTCTCTGTTCACTGCATGGTCCTTAATACTAACCCTAACCCCCCCCCCCCCCCCCCCCCACACACACACACACTAATATGCTGTTATACGCCATATAACTCGATGTACAAGCCAGAAATTAATCTTTACTTTTGCACAGTTCTACTAAAGGATAATTGGTGCCACATGGTGATCAACAGTAAAAATGACAGTTATCTATTTGTAAAAGAAAAAACCACCAACAATGAAGAATGCATGATTATATGGTGTCATGGCTCTGCAATCAAAAAATGTCATCATAATGGAAGTCATGTGGCAAAAACAGTAAATAAGGGAGAAAAAAAACAACTCTGATGCTGCACAAAAACTAAAAATTTATCCAAACCAATGTTTTCAACCTGTGACATGCCCAAGACTGTGAAAGGTAAAAATATCATTTTTATACTGAAAATCAGTCCTTTTTGTTCTCCCAAATCAGTTATGACATCACTTAAGAACTTGGCAATTTGGTAGTTTGATCAATACTGAGCTTGATTAACAGATGTGCCAAAAAATGTGAAAAAAACATACATTTTTACAGCCTTTTAGTGGCTGTTAACAGCCATGAACAACCCGGAAGAGTAGTGAATTTGAACAAACCCACAAGGGTTAAATAAGTCTAAATGTATTAAATGGAGACAATAAGCAAATACTGTGTAAAGTGTAAAAGAATGACAAGTGTTCAGATCCTGCTTCTTAAACAACAGCTCACCTTTATTCTGCAAACATCCTTTAATTCTCCATTAGCTGAAGATGTTTTCTTTCATTATCTGTCGGCCCTGATGCCTCCCGCTGTTTGCACGATTGCACTTCTAAAACCACTGCTCATACTTTACAACTTTAAACATTTTATGTGTTTCTGGACTCCCGTTAGTCTGGTCTAGATGTTTTACTGCCAGTAAGCATTCTTGATTTTAACATTAATTGCTATTGCAGGTGCATTTGTAAGATATTTGCAGTAAAATATCCAAAAACCACTAGGCCAGTGCTATATATTTTGTCCAACTGATTTCTATCAATATCTATAATGTTTTCAACTACTTGTAAATCATGAGAAAATTCTATTCTAAACAATGACACAGGGAAGTGCAGTCTCCTGTCAATGACGTTAATATACACGTGACCGTTTGTTACCGCCTTTACTGACGTAAAAACCACTTGACAACAGTGTCTTGGACAAATGCGGAAGTATGCGTTAGCGCCTGTCGGGCTACGTGCTTGTTTATGGGCTATGATTACTCTTTACCTTCTGCCGCTGGTTGTGTCGCAAAGACCACTCCCATAAGCGTATGGGCTAACCAAACGACCCAAGAGGTGTTTGGAACAAGACGAGAGAAAGAATGGAATCAATATCGGTGTTGCATTATCTGGATAGGATAGAGATCAGCGGATGAGTTAAAGACTACAAATCCCATAATTCCACGCTGCTGCAGAGCGTCATTAATCTATGTCATTGTTATTATTGTTTTGCGTCATCTAGCGGCAAATTCTCTACGTATTCCACGTTTAAAAAGTTTGGTTAGTGTAAATAAGTGATTGGCAGATAAATCGGCTAATTCTACTTGCTACGCTTCTCAATGAATTATGGTGAAATGCCACTAAATCCAACGCTATTGTACAGAGAGTCAATATGAGCCGCAGAAACACGCAGCTCCAGGAAAATGGCTTTTCTTTTTTGACAGAATGTAAAGATAAGGTTAGAAAAAAGATATTAGCATATAATATCGGCTTTGGGATTCAGAATCTATATCGGACAGGAATTAATAGTGTGTATTCAAATCTATTGTCCAATTCTTATTGTAAATGTTTTGCTGCTGACATGTTACTTTATTTATCTGATGTCTCGTGATCTTACTGTGGTCTCATCTTTGTCTCTTGAGAGATTCTGCTTTTCTGTGTTTGTAAAACACATTTATATTATCATATTAGGAAATTGTAATATGATCGCTGGTGATGATGTTTCCGTGAGCTTTGTACGTAGTATTTTTTAGGGTCTTGCTGGTAAGTTAGGGGTTTAAGGTCAACATCTCTGCTATACTTTGTCTACATCGTGATGCACAACTTGGTTTCCAGCTGCCAAACTGGAACATAAGTAAGCTATTTCCAGATATGAGAAGTGGGTCGTCTGTCAGACGCTCACCTGTAGCCACTTTTAAAATACATTAATAAAACATAATGTAGGTAGGAGGTACAAGATGCTGTTTGGCTGTTGTCAGATCTGATCTTTCAGGTTTTGGATATAATGATATACAGAAATGTATTTTAAATATTGTCCAAGGATTAATAATCTCTTACTGTTTGATACTGTGTGATTCTGGTTTCATTATGAATACTGTACAAAAACAAATTAATGGTGAAAATGCAGTTGTGCCTGATGGTTTGGACCGTTGCCACTTTGCTAATATCAGTGGGATTAAAACTAGTTTCTGAGAGTTATTTGAATTTTGCAGATGTTTATATCTAAAGACAGTTCACTTACTCGAGGTATACCTGGAGCAACAGAGAGTTAAGTGTTATACAGTACTCCAGGACAAGGGGTTCGCTCTGTTTACAAGATTCCAACTACAAACATTCAGTTACCATTTCAGATCTTTAACTTTTATACCAGACCACCTCCTGATGTTCCTGACAGCAGGTTTTGGGCTAATGATCTTCCATTCCTGACATCTGCTCTGGACTGGTTTTTCCAAATAGATTTAAGAAATGTGGTGCTGTGTCTGGATTTCCTGCCTTAAACGTCAGCAGTTTTATGTTTTTCTTAAAGCTCCTCCCAGTTTGACACAAACTGTGTAAACATGTCACTGCTTAAACAATCTTCTAAATCTTTACAGATGTTTTTCAAACCCTTTCACATTTTTTAATGTGTTTGCATTTTTGTAGGGCAAGGCTTATCTTAAGCCAGGAGTAGGCCTTTAGATTTAAAAATTAAAATATAGAAGCATTTTTATAAACTATATATAAATTATAAAATATATGCCTTAGAAAAAGATGTTACTGGGTGTATCTTGATACAAATCAATGGCACTGTCTTATAAGATTCATTTTCAGTTGAGATCAATGAAACGTGTTTTAGTCTAGGACTAGCCTTAAGCCTTGTCTGTGAAACCAGAGGATAGAGTTGGATCCCTTGTGTTAAACATGGGAAAAGGTAAACATAAATTTTTTTGGACGCATTTCTTTGCCAAATGCACTTCGATGGGGTTTGTACAAGTTTGGTTTTTTTTAGGCTATTAAATAAGCAAGCAGTGCTTAAGTACAGTGGAAGTCCCTGTATGGGCAATTCAACCAGAATAGCACACCCACACTCCAGCTAGAGATGTGCATAAATGGTCGAATATTCGATCTGCAGTAATATTTGGATTTGAAAATGCTATTTGAATGTTTGTTTGTTTTAAATTTGCCACCGCAGGGTTAAAACTACTGCTGCTTTAATGCTTTATCATTTTACTCGTACAGTCTTTTAAACTGCACCCATTTCATTGCTAAAAATAATGTTATTTTGTGTATTTGGTATAATACAATGTGTTTGCGTGGTTAATGATTAAAAAACACATTGTTTTCCACATACCGTACATTTTTTGTAGCTCCAGATACTCTCTTCCTGAAACGCACTGATTTTGTACAAAACTCATAGATTTGAAAAGCTCTGATTAGCCAGTGTCCCTGTACGTTGTGATTGGCCTGAATAGCTCTGACGTCAGCGGGAAATGTGACGCTCCTTACCGTGTTTGAAAGATTTGCTTGCAATGCTAATAGGAGTTAATTTACAAGCTGTGAGTTCATAATGGGAGGAATTATGATAATGTCGGTCTTTACTACATCACCAATCCCAGGAAGTAAACTGTTGCCTACAATCCATGCGTTTGTTGTAGTCCAAGAAAAGAGATTTACGTTGGAGACGATATCTCGCGTCATTGTTTACTTTGGGTTATGTAACTTTTGCATATCGTTAACATGTACTAATACACACTTACACACCAAAGGAAATGAAAATCGTGAATTGGCCATAGTTGCTCCTTAAAGACTTTAATGTAAAATATAAATTACGAAATTTATTTGTATGTATTTCTGATTGTTTTGGCAATTGTTTTTGCAGACTAATTAAAGTATTTAGAGGTGGTTTCCCAGAGATGGTTTATCCTAGTCCCAGACTAAAATCCATGTTTGAGTTGCTTAAATTTAAAAACACTTGTCTTGTTTAATGTTAACACATATTTTGGTGAAATTCTTTTGTCTTAAGATGCACACCTGTAGTGTTTTTTGTAAGGTATGTCTGTAAAAACTTTAATGACCTAATATAAATAAGGCCTAGTCCTGGATTAACCTAAACCCTGTCCGGGAAACTGCCCCACAGAGTTTTAACAATGGGTTGTCTGTGTTTGTCCACCGACTCGTGTTATTTAGACTTGCAGATCTGCCACATCACTGCATCGTGAAAGATTTTTTTTTAGCTTCCTGTTGTTTAGCCAACTTTTTTGTTAATACAGAGCTAAACTTTATTGTATGCGGTGCTCTGTGGAAAATAAACCGGATAACCGCAGTTACCCGTTTAACAGCAAACACTAGCAATAGCTCCGTCTTTGTGAAGTGTTGTTAAATTAAGCTCGTAACTTGGCACAGTCAGCAATAAGGTATCAAAACGACTTGCGATAATTGTAAAATAAAGTTAAATTCAGATTCTTGTTAGATCTGTTTGTTGTTCTTGACGGATAATAACCACGGAGCAGAATTTTTTTTCTGCAGCCCCAACAATATTGTTGTCAGAAGAACAGGCTTTCACCAGAGCAGTTAGGCTAAATATGGTTGTCTTCACTAAAACATATCAAACTAGAATCAGATATAGGCAAATAAGTTAATTCATTTGGATATCTGGTGTGGAATGCAGTAGGGTCATTCTGTGTCAAATCAACCAAATTTTGATGGCTTCCCCCAGTAAAAATTTGAGTAAACACAGTTTGTTTAATACAACACAGTTTGTTTAATACAACACAGTTTGTTTAATACAACACAGTTTGTTTAATACAACACAGTTTGTTTAATACAACACAGTTTGTTTAATACAACACAGTTTGTTTAATACAACACAGTTTGTTTAATACAACAGTCAAAATGATACTTTTCATCTCAAATTTAGAGCCAAATTACAGTGGGTGAAAAATTACTTATTTTATTTTTACACAGAAATAGGAAAGTATATATAGTACAATCTGTTGACTTTAGCAGTGTTTGTTGCATTACATGACAATAATAATTTTTGGAAATAAGAAAATAGCACTTCATTTGTTCTTTTTCCAAAGTTTGCATGCCTTTTGACTTTCTTCATTAAAAACTTCTTTCTACAGAAGTTTTTAGCCCGAGAAGCTCATGGAAACCCTGGAAAGTTTACAAAAGTCTTACGTTTGAGAACAATAATCGTTATAGGTATACTTAAAATAGTTCATAGGCTTAAAATTTCAGCTTGGGAGTACATTTCTGTAAAATTACTTTTTAATCCTTATCTAGTATCGTTGAAATTGATTAGTCAAAAGGTGTGGGAACAATACAACATGCAAAAGCAGCTTAATTCTGTTCATCTCAATCTTTTCCATGCCTATCAAATCAATGCATACTTATAATCTACACACAGCAGTGTTACAGTCCACCAGTTTGACATATGTGAAGGGATAAAGGGAATTTTGATGGATTTCTGCCAATGACACATCTGATTCTGGCACAGGGTTCTTTAAACTCCAGTGCCCTGGCAGTGGGCATCGTATATCAGTTTCATCCTGGCTGTGTGCTGTTGTATATGGCTAATCCCTGGCGGTGCATCTGCCACACCACTAATTGGCTCAAGGAGATTTCTTAGACTAAGTTAAATGTGTCTTTACCCGTTTCCTCCAGTCATCTGCCTGCCTTTATTACATTTTCTTGGGGTATTGAAAAGTACGTCTGCATTTGTATAAGACCTTTGCCATTTGCCCAAGTTTTGTGTTTGTTTTACACTCGAGAATGGCACAAATTTGCCATCTAGTTTGTTACCTGCCATTTTACCCTCACCCTTAGATTTGGCCTGTTAACATGGAAAGTTTCCAAACATGTTTGTGTTAAAGCGATATTTCATCCAAAAATAAAAATGGTCATTTATTCACTCACATGTTGTTCTAAACCTGTATTAATTTCTTTACTCTGTTGAAAAGAAAAGAGGATATTTATAGAAAAAAGATTGTAAGCACACAGTTGACCGTACCTATTGACTTCCATAAATACTATGCAGTGTTTGCACTATATTCATTCAGTCGTGGCGGCACATCACGCTAAAACTTATGCCCGCCAAGTGGGGGGATCAAGTCAGTGTCATTTAGAGTCGGGTAATTTATAGCAACGTCACTTACATCATTCAGAGACGGGTGATTTGTAGCGTAGGAGACAGTCATTCACACACTGGAAAATATTTAGAGGTAAGTGTAATGTAATCAAGTGAATTGAAGTGTAAATGTTATGATGAGATGTATACACAAATTACTCGAAACAAATACAATTTTAATGCAGAATGGCAGAAAACATTCCCGTGGCTCATTTGTGAGGAGAATGTAATGTTTTGCAAGTTCTGCAAAGGGTAGACACAAGCAGATAAGTAAATTTGTTACAGGCAATCCTCAACTGAGATCCTCACATTTCGCGTCTTTTGTGTGTGCAAGTTCAAATTAAAAGATGCTCAAAATAGGTTGCGATGCGCTCTTTTCTTCACGCGAGATGAAAATATTCCATCTAGTAAGCGTTGTATTATTCTGTATCAACTCGAGATGGAGTAACAGCTGATCATAGCTGTACAAGGATGTTGACAGTCAGGTATATATAAATAAAAATTATAAAAGGAACAACACAAGATCTGTTAAAACAAAGCAAATGAATACATTTTGTTTTACCAACAATGGTTGGTTGTTTTTAAGTGGCCTTTGTGTGAATGCGCTTGATTCTTGGGTAGGAAGGATTAACCAGCAGTGAAAAATCACCCTTGGGTGGCTGCCACCACAGCTGGAATAATCCTTGAGTAAACAAACTGCTATGGTTGTCTATAACTACCGCCAACTGTGTGTTTACCATCAAAATATCTCTTGTGTTCAACGGAAGAAAAGAATTATACAGGTTTAGAACAACATACTAGTGATGACAGAAATTTTAGAATATCCTTCTTCAGATATGGATGTTCATTTTGTTTTGCATCAGATCCATACCATTTTTCCTACTCCATTTTAAACTCAGTTGGTTGCTTTAAGGGACATCAAATTATAGCCAGTCTATTTCCATCATGCTCCAGTGTATGAGGCGATACCCCCTCTGGGAATTTAGGAATTATTTTTTTGTTTTTCTGCCAGAATCTTAAATCTACTTGACCCTTCTTCTCCAGTCCCCTAATTCCAGTGTGTTTTCTCAAAATTGCTCTCCTCCCCTATCCTCTTCTTTATTCTTTATTGTGTTCAGTTAATTTTTGAGGAACTGTTAGAGGATGAAGATGATGCTCTGGTGCTGGTGACTCATGTCCTTAAGATGAGGCTCTTCAGAGTTCAGACACCAGCATACGTTAGATGATTTCTATCTCAGGTCACTTATTGGTAACAAGTTATAATTCATCCAAATAATTATACACCTGGATCAGGGTTTCCCCACAGCATTTTTCAGTTCGTGCGGCCCTCCTAAGCTGGCAAACCCTACTGCCTTAACTAGGTTGTCCAAAAAAAACCCAAAACCTTTTCCTGCACAAAAGGCCGTCAAGTGCATCTCTGAGAATAGCGTGGGCGCGCTTCACACTGCGAGTGGGCCACGCGCCACACGGACGAATTGAGAAAGACGTGGTCCGGACCGTCAATGTCTGGAGGATAACTAGCCAGTTGATAAAACATCTCGGAGAATAGCACGGACGTGCTTCAAACCGCGAGCATGCACGTACGCCACACGCCCAAAATGAGATAAAGACGTGGTCCGTCATGTCTGGAGGATAGCCAGTTGAGCAAACACGTGTCCGTGAGAACTGTAAGTGGACTTATGTTATGGGGTTATTTTTAAGCCTGTTATTGTAGTCGTCTATAGTTCTTGCAAATTTAAGCTGGTGATTTTGTTTGAACAACCTGCTAGCTAGGTTTCACGTGCCTGTTTAGATATAATTGATGAGCGCTCTTGCTCACTTTATTTATGTGCATTATTTACATGCTACAGTAGTTACACTCCTTTAAGATAATGTCATTAATAGTGGAAAATAATCAGTTTATACAATTTTTGCGTTATCTATCATCGTATGCCAGACATTCTACAACATCTGCTTTAGTTTGTGTTTATTAACGCTTTAGTTTCACTTCATCATGCAGCTATTCCCGTTAGAGGTAAAACATTTAATTCATTAATAATCTAGTATGTGTTCATTTTCTGTCAGTTTCTTTAAAACTAAGTTTTATTTTTAAAATATTTCAATTTTAATCATAAGGCGTACGCGTAACGGCCCTTTGATTGCCATCCCAACAAATTAACAACAAATTTTCTGTGGGAAACCCTGTAGATTCTGGGTCTACCAAATAAGGTCCCGGTACCATCTCTTTCATATATGATAGTCTAGAGCAGGGATTCCCAAAGTGTGGTACGTGCACCCCCAGGGGTACGCGAGCTGCCACCAGGGGGTGCGCGAGAGGAAAAATGTAATGGCGGTCTGTTTCTTTAAGTGGGATTTTTCCATACAATAAATAAATAAAAAAATGAACAGTAAACATTTCCTTTGTAATCGCTTTTATTTTAAATAAAAAATTATAATTTATTAGTTTTCTTCTGTTATGCACTGCAGCCGCTATATGCGTGCCTGCCAACTCGTTTCATTCATTCCATATATATTATAAATATGCTTAACTGGCTGAAATCAGGGAAACTGTCATGTGGGACGTCTTATGATAAAGTTGTTAGTCACGAAGGAGGAGAGGGACCAAGAGAGAGAGACTTTTTTATGGCAAAAATAGAAATAATGAAATGTGACGAGACATGGGCACAGGATACGCGAGCAATGTGTTTTCATGCATGGTAAAGAGACCGCCAATGAATTAGCCTATATAATAAAATACATAAATACTTACTGTAGAGAACTTATTAAAAGCTTTCATTTAATTTTGTTTGAAACTTGAGCTGTTATAATGAATCTGCAAACTATTATACACCTTTTGTGCGAACAGTAAAGGCTTTCGTTAATGTGTTTGATGGGTCTGCACGTGACGCACTGGTAAACATGAGGAAACCTCTCATATGTCATCTATTAGCTGACGGCAGTAAGTGTACGTTTTTTTCCATAGTAAACTCGAATGGCGTCTAAATCTCACAGTGGTTAAACGCATACACGGGGCGCGCATCATCTACGCTGAGCGTAGTTTCAGATGGTGCAATAGGCGTAAATATTTTTCACAATGTTGGACGTAGCTAAGCCAGACGTAGGACTATTACACCCAACTTCTTAACGTTCGGCTAGTGCAACCGGCCCTTGGTTATTTGCGCATGATTAAACATGAGTATTTATGGTGAGAAAACAAAGCTTTTTTGGATTTTTTTTTAAATGGGGTTTGGGGGTGCGGCAACCCGGTTGGGACATAGAAGGGGGTACGCAGGAAAAAAAGTTTGGGAACCCCTGGTCTAGAGTCATGAATTGTGCGTGCACATCATTTGTTTCCATACAAAAATACTACAGTAGAAGATTGAAATGTCCAGATATTGTGTCTTTTAGTTTACTTTTGACCCTTAGTGAAAATGCCCACTCACTTTTGCCCAGACCTGCCCAAAAAAAACAATTGTCTAAAACCCAGGACTCTATATGCTTATTCAGATTTGTCACCACACATTTAGATTTTTCTTCATATTTCAAATCCTGTCATTTTATTATATTGAAGTTTAATGTTTTTATAGTATAACAGATTTTGGTAATAAAAAATGTTGTGAGCAGAGTATTCATAGCTGCAGAACAAATAAGCAAGGACATCAAGCAGTGTGTTTTAGTAAAGTACAATAAAAACAAAGTCCTTTTTTTACTTTTACTCAATAAAAATTTAGTACTTTAACTGGGGTATTATTTGATTAAAGTATTTGTACTTTTACTCAAGTACTTCATTTGTGAGCTTCGTCCACAACTGATCTTGATATTTTTAGATCTCAAATTATAGTAAGCTTGACTCTGAAAGCATCATATGTAGGGCCGTGACGATACATCGCTTTCCACATTAAAAATACCTGTCTGAAATCACAAGGCTCTGATTCTGTGTTTCATGCACAGCTTGTGCATGTACTGCGGCTCTGTGATCAGTAGGGCTGACTCAGAATTTTAGATTATTATTTGAATATCCGTTTGGTGGGTTGGCATTCGATTTTTTTAATATTGGCATTCAAATTTTTTTCAACATTACTAGCGTTAATGCAGAGACTGCCAAGCAGGAAATGCACTTTAGTGCACCAAAATGCGAATCTGCATTCCCTTTTCTTAGCAACAACACACCTAAAGTTAATAGGTGAATGGTACTCCTCATAATAAAACAGACAGACAGACCCACAGAGATGCCTGCCTTTATTAGAGAGAATGTTTAGCCCCTTCCAACCCAAGCTTCGAATATTCTTTGTTGATTACTATCAAAGCTTCGAAGTTCATAAACTGGTATTTGGACCAGCCCTAGTGATCGGTAGGAAGTCTTAATGAATCTGAAATCGTTTATAATGTGCATTTAAAGCAACACTCGTCAAACACAATCATTCAATATATTATTTATTATCATGAAAATACCTGAAACAATTTGAAGAACAGTTAATTCATTGAGAAAACTCACATTTGCACGATTAATCGTCACAGCCCTAATTACCGTATATGTGGTTAGCAGCAGTAAAAGAAGTGCTTTAATGGTGACATACAGAGAGCTGTTATGTAAGGTCTCTTTCTCTCTCTTAATATATTCTGATAGCCTGATCTTTTCACATGCAAAAGCTCATATGCTACAAGGTTACGGTGCACAGATGTCAGTTCTGATTTGCATAATAACATGTGGTTTTACGAGCTGTTGCTTGTTTTCGTTTTTCGGTTGGATTAGTGAATAAAAAAATAAAAATTATACAATGTTCAAGGACAGACAAAACTATTAAAACAGCTGTCTAATATATGGAAATAGTCATTAGAATTGTCTGTAAATGGTCCAGTTCATTTCTTATGTCAAAGTGGCTTTATATATAACTGGAAACACGGTTTTGGGAAATACAGACACAGCCTGAAACATTAACTTTAATTTATGTAATGCTGTTAAAGAAAATGTTTAACCTTATAAGACCCGAGCTTTGGTTTGTCTTTTTTTCAGATTTCTTCCAGCTATACGGGGTTAGGAAGAACCAATAAATATTATAACTAAATATTTTTCTTTGAACATGAAGCAGTGTAGGCCCACTTCTCCACATTTGTGTACAACAGGTTCCAGTTACACAGAATTAAGTATTTGGTTGGAGATCGACCGATTTATCCGTTCCCTGATATTTTTCCTGATATTTAAGCATTTTTTTATTATCAGAGATGGTTTTTTTTTTTTTTGATTAACCATTTTTGAATTGCACACTAGACACCATTTCGTTAAAGCAACTGAAGAGAGGAGCTAACAACAGCAGCGTGCACCGCAAATAAGTGACACGACTTTAAGTATACTTACTTTGCTTTAATTAATTAATAAATTTATTTAACATAACCGACATTAAGGCACAGATGAGATGTGTTACAAATGCCTGTCTTGAAATGTATGCAGCTTGGCTAAGAAATGGTGACGAACTCTCACAGATTCACATAGACCGATCCTGTCCCAATAACGACGTAGTTTTACATGAATAAAACTTCCATGAATGAATGCTTGATGGAATTAAAAATGCTGAATTAAATTAGTTTTTTCCTGTTATTTATGCTTTTTAGTAGCCTCGTAAAATCACTTTCATATTGCTGTTCACTTACCGGGTTCAAAACTTTTTGAGCTCATTCACTTACGACCACATTCAGTAGTGTAGTAGCTTTTGTAGTGTAAACGCACGTTGTTGAATGCCACACGGACCACCTTCTCTCCACCCATTTATCTAATCTGAGGTACTAAACACAATGTTTTACGTCTTTTCTGATTTCTGGCGCGAATTTTTAGCACTATTTTTAGCCTTTCATCGATAAAACTAAAGCAGCTGATCTCCGCAGTTTCATTTTGCAAGTGTGTGAAAGTTGAGCGATCTTTCATCAATTTTGCTGAAAATATAGAGAAAGCACCAACACGTACAAAACGCTGTGCCGGATGTTTACTTATAACATAGGCATCCGACCATAATATAAGTTCACGTCCATTTAAAGTCGTTGTTACTCCCGCTCGCATTTAAATGATAATAGAGAGACTCGCCCACAGACCGCCCCCTCACAGTATACAGGACAGAAGCGGTCCAAAAGTGGACAAAATAGACAGACTTTCTCCTACACACATAGTTTCCCAGTTTCCAAGTGTGTTAAAACTACGCCATACTGTCATTATGCATTATAAAGGTAAATTCTAATCTAGTTTTAGTCTGTATATTTTTGGATTTCTTTTCGTTGTAGTAGTGTTGCGCTGTTGGGTGCTGGCACGTGCAATTTAGTCGAACAAACAATAGGTGCTCTGCGTGTCATATTTAAGATCATATTTAGGAGTTCATCAAACTAAAAATCAAAAAACTGATTTTTTCCACAGGTATGAGTTTTAAAATGTATTTTAAACAGGGTGGTTATTTTGTCAAAAGTTAAGCTACAACACAGGTAAGCAGTTTCTTTAAATGTTGGTGATGACACGAAAAATACTGTTTTTGCACAGAAATTATTTTTGACAGTTGTCCCTTGTAATTTTAATATTATGGTCAGTGTTTACTAGGGGTGCAACGGTTCAAATTACTCACGGTTTGGTGTGTGTCACGGTTTTAGGATCACAGTTTCAGTACAGTTCTGTGTGTGTGTTTATGCGGCTACTGTAAGATTCAAAGAAAAAATATTTATTGGGTTACAAACGTCTAACACTTTGGTCACAACAGGCTTCTTTACAAAAATTGAAACCCAAGCAATTTTTAACCTCTGCCAAAGTCAACTTTCACTTAGTACTTGCATTATTATAGTACATGTACCAACATACAGTGCATTTCAAAATGAACATAAAATAGCTTAGAAACACAGGGTTACTTTTTATATTCAATGCCAATATCTTCTAAGTGTCTATACACTATCCACTAAGTTATTTTGCAAGAAGAACCGTTTGTTAACATTTAAACACAGAAGGCAATCTGTGCTATTACGGTCTCACCTGTGATTGCGTGCTATCAACAACACCCTGGTGATGACTGTGCAAGTGACTCGTCATATTGCATGTACTGCCTTGAGCCTATGGCACTCGCGCCATGCAGATTTTATATCAGCTGATCTAAATCAGTGGCACTGGGCATGGATGGAAGGAAAACAATAACTTTAACCACACTCAATTTGTTTTGCTGTTTACGTAAAAAAAATATTTGGATTTAACACGATTAAAGCATAGATTCAAGAATAGTTGTCATTTTTATCTGAATTGAAATTGCAACTTTTTGCATAGTCATCAGTAGTATAAAGTTTTGTCCACACAGACAGTTAGTTATTTATAAACTGATATGAACTGAATAGATTTTTTTTAAGATGTAAGTCTGAGGTGACAAGGTGTGAAGGATTCCTAGTTAACATATTAAGTAACTCTTAAAGTTGATTCAGTATAGATCAGACAGTCTGTAAATGAGTTTTGTAGATGTTATGTTATTATTAGTCCTGGTTTAACTCAAGCATAGCAGAAGGAAGTATTTATGAAACTGTTGCTGGAATCAGTCATGACTCTCGTTTTCATTTACAGAATCATTATAATAAAGTTCTTAAAAAAGATCACTCTCCTGCAGGAAGAATTGTGAGATACTGTTCATCATCTGACTGTTGCATAAAAACAGTAAGATAAAAATGCTTTTGATTTTTTTTTTATATTAATGTAGGGTGTTTGAGATGATAGAAATGAGCTGATAAATTGAGCAATTGAAGTATCAGTGCTGTTATCAGATGACATGATTTACCCCTCATCACATGCTGTTTTTACAAAAGAACGTCCTGAAACAATTTCAGTATTTCTGTAGTAGGACTAACAATGTCTAGATATCATTTAACGTGTGGAAATCCTGTTCAGCATAATTCGTAATAAACACAAATTTTACTGGCATGAAGTGTGATATCTGCTTTATTTTGCAAAACTACCCTGTTAGTGTGCTACGTTTGTGGTGGTGGGAATGGTGGTGGTGGTGGTGGGAATGGTGGTGTTAATGGTGGTGGTGTTAATCGTGGTGGTGGTGGTAGTGTTGCACGATGCACGATACTTCAAAAGTACCAAGTTTCTCGGAAATTAAAAACCCCACGATTCCTAACTTTATTAGTATCGATACATCTAAGAATGACTGTGTTCCAGATTTGCAAGAGAAGCATTTCATGTTGGTGTGTGCAACACACGCTTCCAGTGCCTCCCTGTGGATGTCAGTGTGTTTTTTTTCTCCTCATGGACTCAGCAGAAACTGCAAAAGTATCAGTAATCACAATTCTTGACTTGGTATTGGTACCGAAACAATTCTGGTATCGTGACAAAACTATGGTGATAATGCTGTTTGTTGTTGGTAAAAATGCTGTTGGTGGTGGTGTTGGTGGTAATGGTGGAGGTGATGGTGGTGGTAATGGTGATGGTTGGTAATGCTGCTGTTGTTGTTGTTGGTAATGCTGTTGTTGGTTATGTTGTTGCTAATGTTATAATTGTATTCTCTCTGTTTTGCAGTATTTGGAGGGGACCAAATGTGAACTGTGTGGATAGCACTGGATACACACCTCTACACCATGCTGCTTTAAATGGACACAGGTCAGTTCAGTCACACACACATTGATTTTAAGAACGTTTTTAAAGCAGATAGTATCAGTTTTAATGTAAGTGTGCTTTATTTCAATTACAAAAACTGTACTTTTCTATCGCCTAAGAAGCATCTTGGCTTGGTGTACACGCACAGTAGATGTACTTTATGTAGTGCAGCATTAAATTATGTGAAATAGTAAAATATACAGATTTATAAAAGCAGAAATAAAGCGCATAATGCACATTTAATGTAAAAAATGTAAATTAAAAGTTTATAAAACTAAACTAAAAGATCTCTCTCTCTCTTCTGTGTGTGTTTAGTGAGGTAGTTGAGGTATTGCTGCGTAATGAGGCTCTGACGAACATGGCCGATAATAAGGGCTGTTATCCTCTACACCTCGCTGCATGGAAGGGAGATCAACGCATTGTCAAACTTCTCGTTCATCAGGGACCATCTCATCCTAAACTCAATGAACAGGTGAACGAACCCTGCACTCAGTACAAACATTTAACATTATGCTTTTCTGTGACATGTTGTCGATCATTTCTCGTTGGCCTCTAAACAAAGACAGGAAATACTTAGTACTGAAGTTAAACAATCCAGTTTAAAAGCAAAAATCTGCAGTACATTTGTGAAAGATCTCTCGAGCTGTTTAATCCCTCTGAGATGCACCACACACATTACTCCAGTCTCATAAAAAACATCCCAATAATTTACTCACCCCCGTATCATCCAAGATGTTAATGTCTTTCTTTATTCAGTGGAGAAGAAATTAAGTTTTTTGAGGAACACATTCCAGGACTTTTTCTCCATATCTTTAATGCAGCTTCAAAGGTCTCTAAACGATCCCAACCGAGGCATAAGGGTCTTATCTAGCCAAACCATCCCCATTTTTACAAAAAAAGTATATATTTTTTTTTTACTTTTAACACAACTTCTCGTCTTGCACTAGCTGTGTGATGTGCCAGCACGACCTTACATATTGCGTAATCGTCGTGTGTTACATATGTAAAACGCACACTTGCGGACCATTTTAAACGATAAACTGACACAGACATTAATTATTTTCATTACACATACAACAACGTCTGAACAGTCCTCTTTCTACACACTTGTAAAAACTGGATCTCTAGTAAAGTCCACTATATGGAGAAAAATTCTGTAATGTTTTCCTCCAAAATTAATTTCTTCTACTGATTAAAGAAAGACATCAAAATCTTGTAAATTTTCGGGACTTTTTATGAAAGTGAAGTGATCCTTTAAATAATGAATTCATAGTGATTTTTCTATAGCTTGGTGAACAGCTTGTTTTTATCACACTAGTCTCATGCTAACATCTTTAACGACATCATGGGTGTACTTTTGATACCATGCTAAACCTTTTTTCTAATTGTACATTGTAAATCCACTTCATAGTTGTTTTTATGAACAAGGTGCAGGTGAAAATATGTGCTGTATACAGTGACATACTTGACTATAAAAGACAGATGATACTTTGGAGAAGGTTATTGCTGAGGTCTATAACATAAAATTAACTCCGGTATCCAGCACTGAGGACGTTGCTGTGAAATTGACTTTGTCATGTTTTTATTCTACTACACTGACACCAAAAAATAAGATATTAGATTACACAAACTGCTGTAGATTAGAGAAATGCAAAATGTGTGTTGAGGAAATCTGCTGGTTATTAGTGATGTAACGGATCGCAGTTGGTACGGATCACGACCCACGGTTCGGCTCACATGTGATTCGCGGATTAATAATAATTTTAAATAGCAAATTTAAATAGGGAAAGTTTATTATTTGTAAGTGTTTCAAAGGTTTGCAAATGTTAACATTCCAGTGATTTTTTAAAACCGTTTAAAGGGATAGTTCAGCCAAAAATGATATTAAACCCATGATTTACTCACCCCCAAGCTGTCCAAGTTGCATATGTCCATCGTTTTTCAGACAAACACATTTTCGGATATTTTAGAAAATGTTTTAGATCTTTCAGTTGATTAAATGTAATGTTACGGGGTCCACGACCTTCAAGTCCAAAAAAAGTGCGCCCATCCTTCACAAAATAAATCCAAACGGCTCCAGGATGATAAACAAAGGTCTTCTGAGGGTAATCCGTGCGGTGTTGTTGTAGAAATATCCATATTTAAAACTTTATTAACATAAATGACTACCTTCCGGTAGCGCTGCCATCTTAGTCACGTCCGCATTCAGGATGAGAGTATTAGCGTAGTGTACGCACTTTTCTTAGTGACGTATGACAAATTCGGAGGACGGGGGCACAGAACAGCAGCAGATTAGCCTCCGTAGGCTGCGTAAGCTCTCATCCTGAATGCGGACGCGACTAAGATGGCGGCCCTACCGGAAGGTATTTATTTTTGTTAATAAAGTTTTAAATATGGATATTTCTACAACAACACCGCACGGATTACCCTCAGAAGACCTTTGTTTATCATTCTGGAGCCGTTTAGATTTAATTTGTGAAGGATGGACGCACTTTTTTTGGACTTGAAGGTCGTGGACCCCGTAACATTACATTTAATCAACTGAAAGATCTAAAACATTTTCTAAAATATCTGAAAATGTGTTTGTCTGAAGAACGATGGACATATGCAACCCGGACAGCTTGGGGGTGAGTAAATCATGGCTTTAATATCATTTTTGGCCGAACTATCCCTTTAACTGCAAAAAGGCGCTAAAGTGAGCAGTTTACTTTACGCACAAACGCACGTTGAATGCGTCCGGTCCAGCTCGAGTCCAACATGATCATTCTTCAAAGATCAGAACTCTTGATGTGTAAATTTCAGAGACTTGCACTACTCTCTCTCATACTGTAGTGTAATAAAATACATTTGGCTAATAGAGCAATGAAAAACAACGTAACGTTTTTAAGTGGGATGGCCGTTTATGCTGCGCTGTTTGTAATTCGCCCTCTGTCTGTGTGCGCGCGTTCAAGGGGACTCAGTAGTGCACAAACAGAGAGATAAATGCAGTGTGTGCATATTTGGTGTTAAATAGACAGTAAGCTCAATTGACCTCCTTAAGTCTGTCTCATTAATGTTAATCAAACAACCTAAGACAAAGAGAAAATCACTTCTGAAGCTTTAAAAAATAATAATTTATTTATAATATAATAATTTAAATAATACAATAAATGCAGTATAATTATTAATTTGATTTCTCTACCTAATGATTTAAGACCTTACATAATGTGCAACTTTGTTCTTTTTTATAAATGTTTGTAATTTCTTGATTTGTTGTTGGATTTTTCCCATACTTTTTTTTGCTGATCCAAAAAATGATCCGCTCCTTGCCTCAAACTGTTATGCGATCCAAACCGTGAGTTTTGTGATCCGTTGCACCCCTACTGGTTATACCCACTGTGTAAATGCAACAAGGACTTATTATCTTTGGTGGTGTGGACGCTAATAGGTTTTTTTATAGTTAATGTTAAAGTTATCATTATAATGTGAATGGCTCTTTAAGCACACATCATAAGAGATCAGCGGGGTGTAGAGGAACCATGAAGTCACACAGGTTAAAGGAAGAGTTCACCCAAATATCACTCTTTCATGCAATGAATGTTAAAGAGGACTTAAGATCAAGCAGAAGCAGATCCTGGGTAGCAGTGTTTCTGCTTCATTCGTTTATTCTGTCGTGGCGGGCCGGCACACCAAAAATCATCCCCGCTTTGGCTGCAGCTCGCAAAATCAGGCTAACAAAATGTTCTCTGTATGATAATAGGGCTACACGAAATATGTTTCACTTAAATAATAAGCAGATTAACAAAACAAATAAAAAATTAGTGGATGTGTGTCAGTGTGGATTTATGAGTAAAAATTGACTGAACTCACACTACTGTAACAGAGGTTTTGTGAGGGTGTCAACATTCGGAATAAATTAATTCCGACACTATTTCTGACACTGATATCTGATATCACTTCATCTTTCTATTTCTCTACACTCTCTTCTCGTTTACACAGAGTACACCGACTTCTCACCTTCAAAAATAAATGCACATCGTTACACAACTACCTCATGTTAACTTCAGATCATTTAAAGGGCACATATTTTGCAAAACCCATTTTACAAGGTGTTTGGACATAAATGTGTGTTGGCAGCATTTGGACACAACCACCCCACGATGAAAAGAAATCTACCCGCTCCTTGTTTTAAATCCCCATTAAACCATAGCAGTCTTATTAGACATGCCATTTTGAGTCTCTTATCAATGTGAGGTCACACTGATAAAGCCCCGCCCACTAACAGTTGCTCCCACCAAGATATGGGCATTTTGGACATGCTATAATAAATGATCTGTGGGGTACTTTGAAACTTCACATATACATTCTAGGCACAACTGACTTGTATTACATTTTGTAAAAATGGACATAATAGGTGCTCTTTAAATGTCATATCTATATTCTATTTATAAAAAAAGACTAGTTGTTTAATGGTGAAATAATGACATCACATACTCATAATCAATGATTACTGTTTAATAATCTAACACAAGCATTACTAACATGAATCTTACATTATATAACTATTATTATGATGATTATTTTATGTCTATGTGACTGTTGTTATTATTAACATCTAATAACCAAGTCTCTTGTGTTCTGACTACTTTAAAACCATTTCATTTTTTGAAGCTGGTTTGTCGTCTGTTGTTTGATTGGTTTTATTGTCAATGATTAATTTTTTGTCAGATGTTTTAGATAAACCTTGATAATCATTCAACAGACAATAAGTCGGTGGGTTTGTTTCATTGCTTTTGTTTTAACCCTCATTGACTGTGTGTTCAGCAGATGAACACATTTTTCTTGTTTTCTTTCTTCTCTCAGAACACTCTAGAAAACAAAGAGTTCAAACGCTGTGGCCCGTTTGACCCCTATATTAATGCCAAGGTGTGTACCTGACCCGTGTGACCTCTGACCTGTACACTTTACTTCTGACTCTGTGTGCTTTCTGTGTCGGGGACGCTGTTACTTCACTCTTTTCTTACCGCTGTGAATGAGGTTTATAGAAACGATGAAATCTCTTATGTGCTAGAAGTTAATATATTAATATTTCAAAACTTGGTCACTCACAGACACGGGACTTAATTACCTGCTTGTGTGTGTTTGTTTCCTGTGTGCGTCTTTGTGTGTCTATGTGTGTGTAAGCATTTTGTCTTTATGTTGAAATGACGGAAGTTCTCTCCGTTGTTTGGACAAACAGGTGGCCTGTCTCCAGTGTTGAATGTTTCATTGCTGGTAAAATCTGGAAGTTGTATAAAGTCAGTCAGTCAAATGAAAATGCTGCTGAATGACTGACAGCTCTGTTTGTTTGCATGTGTGCATTTTGTGTGTGTGTGTTTAAGGACCAGAGCTGAACAGACTAAATCACACAATAATTCATGAACTGGTTTGTGCGTGTGTCACTCAGTTTTTTCTTCATTATTAAACTGTCCTTTTATATCAAGCATACCTGCTGTGACACAAACACATACAGGAAATTAGCTTTTCTGTGTATAAGTCAGTTTACATCAGTATCAGACCTTGTGCACCATAGATATGTATAAAGGCTAGATGTCTCACCCGCACCGCTGGCCAATGGAGTGGAATGTCTGCATGTGGCGGCCATCTTGCCTCAGGCAGTTCGCTTACTCATAGCATTGCGTTTAATGGTGCATGTACTTTTAAATGACCATAACTTGCTAAATTTTCTACCGATTTTCAAACGGTTTGGTTTGTTATAAACGTCAGAGATGTACCTATGACACTGCATACTTATTGAAGAATTTTATGAATCGTGTTAAAGCATCCATAATTATAGCCACGTTAATAATGTTTGTAAGAAACCAAACTGTTTGAAAATCAGTAGAAAATTTAGCAAGTTATGGTCATTTAAAAGCATCTGCACCATTAAACACAATGCTACGAGTGAGCGAGCTCTCTGAGGTAAGATGGCCGGCAGGTGATGACGTTAGAGACTCTGCCTGAAGACATCTAGCCTTTATATACATCTATGTTGTGCACAACAGTGTGTTGTGTTTGCACAAGGCCGGAACGCAAAAATGAGAAGTGAGGGACTGATGAGTAAGGTTTTGATCTTGTACAGGTATATATTATCAATATCTTTCACACATACAGTCTTAACTGGTAAATTGCAGCTAACAGTCGTGTCTGTATGGAACAAGACTCACTCCTATAAATGTGGCGATTGACACAGAGATAACCATAGCAACATTCTGCCATCTCGCATGCTTATCACTCACAGCTTTGACCAAAATAATTTAACAGCTTCATGTTTTGCAATAAACCTCCGTCTTGGTGTTGTGTGTTCGCATTTGTGAGACTGCTCAACAACGCGCTGTCTTGCAGTGTTGACAGGTCCTTGTCCTCTTTGTACTTGCACACCGTTTATGGCTTTTGGCTCATGAAGTGATAAAGTTTTTGGTGTTATTAAAGTGTGAAGATTCAGGTACCAGTATTTTGATGTTTGAGATAAAGCATCAGTTTATTATTGGATTTTTTTGTTCACTGTTAATTTTCGTGCAAGATCTGGCAAAACTAGTCCGCAAACGCTCATGCCTCGTCATTTTTTGCCCCGCGCATACAGAAGACTTTTCCCCTTTTAGGCATTTATATCTGTCATGTCCATGATGCACATTTAAACATTTTATTTACCACTATGCAGAGTTTCTGTAGCGGTTGTCACTCCCTGCTTTTTTCAGGAGTTAATTCGGTTATAGAATGCGGTTGTCAGTCCCGTAAATTACTGAATTGTGTGTGTACAGAACAGGATTAAGCATAAAAAAGTGAGGTGACAACCATATGCAGTGTAGGGATCGACCGATATGGATTTTTTTTGTGCCGATACCGAATTTTTTTCCATCAGCCTTAGCCGATGACCGATACAGGCTGCAGATTTTCTTTAGCCGGTATTTGGAGCCGAAACTGCTTTTGCTTATTCAGTATACATCATAAAAATGACACAATGATAAAACAAAATGTTACAACTCTTAATTTAAAAAAGGAACATTTATTTATGAACTACACTAGTCAACATTCGAAGTGGATCAAAACCATTCAAAAAAGTTTACATAAAACCAATCCCTAATACCCATTCTTGTCTTAGGACAACTTTGATAAACTTTTTTGATCCACTTCAAATGTTGACTAGTATATATTTAACAAATAGTAAAAACAGGTGAGGTAGAACAAGTAAGAAAATTCAGTGCTGCTTAAAATACATAAATAATTACACAATTGCACACAGTAGCATTAACCAAGCAGCATAACAAGGGGAACACTTTACTTTATCCATGAAAGTAACCAACTATTTACAACCTATTTAATGCTTAGGTCTAAGTTTTAGTGCACTTAACTTAATCTCTTGTATAGCAAATGTCTTTCATAAGAAGACAAGAAAAATGTAAAGAGTAGGCCTGTCGCGATAAACGATAAATCGATTAATCGCACGGTAAATAAAATGAGCTCGATCCTTTTTTTAGGCCGCGATAATTCACATTTGCATGCTTGTTTGTTTTCCTTGTCTCTCTCTCTCTCTACCAAAGAGACTGGATGACCGCTCCGTGCAACGAGTGACAAGGAGTGAACTAGGGCTGGAACGACGCGTCGACATAGTCGATTACGTCGATTACGTAATTACGTCGATTTGCCGGAAATGCGTCGATGCGTCGCACTGTTTACATTTTGAAATGAAGGCGGCTTCAGCTCCGACCGGGTGATACAAGTGTTATACCAAACAGACAGAACGCGATCAAAAGTGTGGGAATACTTTAAGCAGAGACCAAATAAAACACATACTGTGTAAAACTGAAATGGCATACCACAGCAGCGCAACACCTGTGTATGATCATCTTAAAAGAAGAAAACCTGGGGCTCTCCGACCTCAAAATGACGAGACGTCAGCGTAAGAATTTGAACTATTACAGTAAGTTTTTATACTTACTCTATAAACAATAGAATCAATACATATTGTGCTTAATACAGCTGCGTTTACATCTTCGTTTAATACGAGCTGCGAGACGCCTGACAGACGCGACATTGCATCGCTTCTGGGCAGTATGTTGAAACAGTAAATAAAGAGCAGGACATGTTTTTATATTAAGAAGTTATGAAATAATAAGTTACTGTCACATTGAGAACTGATAGGCATGTGCCCGCGTGCACTGAAAGCCAGCTGGCAGTGCGGAGTTCCCAATGAACGTCTTTTTTGCGAATATGTGCGCAGATATTACAGAAGCTCGTCTTGTAAGGTATTCCTGACATGCGTTTATTTAAAATTAACAGCGGCGTAAACGCTGTTTATAAAATATTAGAAGATCATACTAACTGAACTTGTTTTTTACCCGGAACTTAAGAAAAGTTAAATGTTAAAGTTAAATGAGAATGCAGTACTACTAATAGTAATAATATTAACAGTAATAATATAACCATTACATTTTATATAAGGGTTCATGAATCACAATGAACTTATTTTTACTTCAGTCTGAACTAATGCTGAGTTAATGCATGTACCAATCATAAACTAATGTTTAAAATATTAATATATGCCTATTTTATTGTTTAAGGTGAATAATGCCTCTTTTAAAGTGGCACTGCCACTTTTTTTTTCATGTAGAAAATTTTGGTTTGTGTGTTTGTTTAATTAAGAAAATGCTTAAATAAAATGTTGGCGTTAATGGCAGATGTTACATTTATTATTTGTTGGGGAATTATATGTATAAAAAAATCATTAGACTATTCGATTAATCGAAAAAATAATCGATAGATTAATCGGTTGAAAAAATAGTCGATAGTTGCAGCTCTAGAGTGAACCCTCGTCAGTCATTTGTCAGTCGCATGATCTGTGTGGGGAGGGGGGACTCCTGGCGTAGCCTATCACAGTAGGCGTACTGAGGAGGATGAGCGCCGCGTAAGGAGTGTAGCAGGAGAAAACACTAGTTAAGACGAGAGTTGGAGAAAAAGATGGATTTACTAGAGGCTGTTTACACTTGTCATTAACATGCGTTTTTATCGATCGGATCACAATGTTTTACGTCTTTTCTGACTTTTCTGACACAAGGTGAACAGTGCTATTTTAGCCTTTCATTGATAAACTAAAGCGGGTGATCTCCGCAGTTTCATTTTGCAAGCGTGTGAAAGTTGCGCGATCTTATTTCATCAATTGCGCTGAAAATTCAGAGAAAGCTCTAACATATAAACGTACAAAATACTGTGCAGCATGTATACTTGCTAAACAAGCAGCGGACTCCGACATAATATTAGTTTGCGTCCATATAAACTCATAATTACTCCCGCTGGCGTTCAAATGACAGCGGAGAGACTCGCCCACCGTCTCACGGACCGTCCCCTCACAGTATTCAGCACAGAAGCGGTCGAAAGTGGACAAAAGAGACGGATTTAAATACCAGGTGTAAATGTGATATGTCTCTCTCGTCCACTTGTGATCTGATCAAAAACACATCTTGATACCAAGTGTAAACAGCCAAGTTTCAAAACCAAACGCTACAGCTGCAGTGTGGGAGTACTTTGGATTTAAACCTAATGACCGAGGTGAACCACTAAACCTGACCGAGCCGTTATGTCGCATTTGTGGTAATAACGTAGCACTTAAAAGTGGCAACACGACAAACATGCATATGCACCTAAAACGCAATCATCCTGTTATTTTGTTCATTTCTTGTGGATATTTAAAATGTCTTCCAGTTCCAGTATTACTTATTGTCTAGAAATAAAAGTTTATAGATCTTTGAAAAGGTGTATCTGCATTATTATAATGGTCCCGGAGCATCAATGTTATCGCCTATCGCGATAAATTCCGAGGCAATTTATCGCCTAGCAAAATTTGTTATCGTGACAGGCCTAGTAAAGAGCAATACTGATCAAAAAACAACTTAAAAAGAATTCTGAATAACATGCGCATTGCCCCAATTCTGTAGCTCACACACCCTAGGGCCCTATAATAAATGCGAGGGATAGTTAGTTTGCCTCAGCTGACTTGAAATGCATAAAACTGAACAAATACATGAGGATTTGTGTTCGGACTTCGGTCAGATAGTAGAGCGCGTGCACGTGGGAGAGGTGCAGTGAGAGAGACGTGGATGAGAGAGTGCATGTATCTTTGCGCTCCCAGTGAACGGAAATGTTGACAAAACTTACAAAATAACACTTCTCCGGTCACATAAGTCATGTGGGAACTGCTCGGAACTAAGTACTTAGGGTCGACGCGTCGCGTCCAAACGTCAGACTGGTGGTCGCTGAATAAAACTCCTACAAATACCACGAAATCACGGAACAACGTCAGCATTATTTAATCCTATGACCAGTGTTCGTAACAGCTGCCGTATGCATACGGTTAGCCTAAAAGCTATTTGAAGCTCCCTAAATACAATGGCAAGCAGTTTTATAGGCATTCGCGTTTTCCATTTGGACCACCAAACTTTCTTAGCTATGGTTGCACGCACATATAGAGCAACGTGTTTACACTTTCAAAGTATATGGCAATATTTCAGTCAAACAGTTAAAAGATGCTTTGAAGTTTAAATCTTACCAGAGCAGTCTTTGAGCGCTCCGCTCTGCTAGTGGGGGGAGGGGCAATGCACGGGCTGCAGGCAGCCTCCAGCAACACAGAGCTGCCTGTGGGCGCCTGTCTGTAATTAATGCCGGGGAAAACTATCGGCGAACATAAGCCGCCAATGCCGATACACCTACAACCTGCTAAAATCGGCCCGATGTATCGGTCAGCCGATGTATCGGTCGATCACTAATGCAGTGTGAACAGGACCTTTCTCTCCATGCTGTTTGATTAACATGAGTGACAGACAGGAGCAAATGAGGTAATTTCCTTTTTAAGAGTATGGATCCAATCTACTGTTACACGTGTGTTTTCTATTTCAGCTGTTTATTTTCTCTTAAAGGTGCTAAAGAGTCTTCCTTGTTCTATGAAGTCCCCCTTTAGGAAAATACGTAACAAGTTCTGATTGTGTAGTTTGTTTAGTGTGTTGTGATTCTTCAGAAGCTTAGCTGAGCAGAGCCATTTGAGCGTAGCTGGCGACTGACGTATTTCTGTGGGCGGAGTTTAGTCGAAAACTCTTGTCATTATGTCATTCAGGTGGGAAGTAGAGGGCTGTAGTCCAAACCGGCCGTTCGCTGTAGGCTTTGAAAGGGGAATTCTGTAATAAAAAGAAAGTCGTTATTCAATGAGAATAAAGACGTTATTTAAAGGTGACATAGAATGATTGAACGGGGTATTTATCTTTGTTCTGTGATGTGACATGTAGACAAATTTTTTTTTGTTTGGGTCTGTAATGCCTTAGAAGCTTCCTAAAAACCTCTCTCAGATAGCTCTATTAGGGTGGAGGATTTTAAACAAGTGGTTTTGCACCTATTTGGCTCCCCCTACTGGTTTAACTTGCAATCTCATTACTGATTGGCTGACTTTGCTGCCACTCAAAAAATGTAGCCAATTATTTTAAAGTGGAGGGGCAGTGAGATGCCTGTGATGTCATAAGCATCAGTTTTTCAGATTGGGCTGTTTTCTGGCTGACATTTCTAAAAGAGGAATTTCTATGAGACTGAGATGTTTAGCATGTTTAGCACTTTTTGTATGTTTGTGAATGCGGGTAGACTACCATTATTCAACAAATATATCGCCTGGCAGTGAACTTTGAGCTTTATCATTTTGCAGTTATTATGTATGCTATTATAGCAACATTACACACTAACAAAAGTTTGAAAAATGGGAGAAGGAAGACCTTTAAACATCTTCCTTATATTGGCCAATCGGCCACATTGCTTTCTTTATATCCGCATCGGCCATCAATAAACCCATATTAGTTGACCTCTAATTTGTGTATTTAAGGCCAATAAAGCGGCAAAAATACTCACAAGCTCAATGAACAGCAGATTGCACGGCTTGTTTTGAGTAGATCATTTAAATGTTTCTCCAACACAATCAGTCTAACTGTGGGTTCACACAAGTCGCGTTTGAGGCGTCAAATTCGCATCTACCATGTCTTGTTTGCCGCTTGAACATTTTGAGTTTACTCGCTTCATTCACACGTGAAATTCTAGTCATCGAGACATTCACGTGGAAATTTGCGTCATGGGAGGTGGGGCTTCTGCGACTTCACTCGCTTTCTGTAGTCAAGTCACTACTAGAGCAAGCTCCTGATTGGTTAAAATGACAGGTTTTTCCACCAAATTTCAAATGTTTCAACTTGCGTGTTACCTGTGGCAACGCTCAAATGAGAATGAGGTGGAATCGTGTCTTCACATTGGCTTAACATTGAAATCACTCGCACTTGACGCCTCCACTGCGGCTGGTCTGAAGTGCAGGGTCAGCCACACCCATTAATTTTAATTCCGTGAAATACACGGAATAGAAAAATCTGTTAAGTCTGACTTTTTATTTCACGGTTACGGAATATACCGTCATACCACCCTATATTAAAACATACTGCTGTTCAAGACGCAGGTTGCGACTTTTCTTCAGTTCAGTTTGAAGTCACCTAATACAATGTTGTTTGGTCACAAGCAACTTGACTCTCAGCTTTCGCCACAGAAGTAAAAACAACAAAATATCAATCGTGAATATGAAGTCATGGTACTGATGTGTGAATGATATCTTACAGGTAAAAAGACAAAACGTCACTGCGTGTGTGAACGGCTCATTTTTATATTTTCTGGAAAGGAAAACCTGTTTACCTTTTAGATAAGGCAAGACGTTCAAAAAACACAATTTGGTTTAATCATTTGTAAATATAATGTCAAATATGTTATTAAAAGACATATATATTTAACTTTTGTGTAATATTAAACTGTACCTGGCAAAATGATTTGCAGCATCTGGGTTAGCATGTGTTAGTAGTTTTGAGCGGTAGTTATTACAAAATAACAGACGTTGGAATGTCGTGACTGGCCAATCAGGATCAGGCATTTTGGAGAGCTGTGTAATAAACAGTTTTAAGCGTCTCTTGCACTGCTGCGGGATTGTTTTTCAACATTTCTGTTCTGATGTTGTCTAAACCACATGCCTTTCTGGGTTTGTTTAGTGCTTCTTTTAGTTCATCCAGGCTGGTCTAAAGGGTTTTGGTTGTGTTTAATTACGGATTCCAATTGGTTCATTTTAGTTTGCATGGTTTTCCTTATCGGGTGTAAGACTATCTGAGGACATTTCCCTTAACAGGTTTTTTAAATAATCTTTCCATAATTCTCCATTTTGTTTGGGTATGTCCTGGTTTTGTTTTTTATTATCCTATTTCTCACAGAATTGATTATTATTAATTCAGTCTTGGATTTCTTTTAGAGTATAATTGAGGCGGTGTTGCTTTTTGTAGTGGATTCACAATAGTTTTGTCCGATTTCTGGTTTGTGTGGATCTCAGTTGTTGGTTGGAGAGTTTCAGAGTCGCTGTCTTTTAATTTTACATTCTTTATTAAACCAGATTTTATCTTCAGATTTGACTTTAGTTTTTTGTTTCTAAGGTGTAAATTTGCTTTGATGCACATCTTTCATAAATATTGTTGTTTATCCAGTGCATTGGAGCTCAACTGATGGTGTTCTTGCAGATACTATTAACATCCACTACATCACACTGATATTGTGTGTAGTAGTTCATTTTAAATTAGATTTCATTTTGGATTACTTACATGATGCTTTCTATGAGCTTGGTCAAGTGCATTCTGGGATGGCTTTATGTGATGCTGCAGTACAATTTGACTATCAGTAGTCTTAGTGCGCTCTTACCTCTTGAAACTGCTTTTGTCTCACAAAATAAAATTTCATTTTGAAACCCTTCTTAAAATATCTGGGTCATATTTCAATCCGAACTCCGAAGATTTTATTTTTCATCACCATTAAGTACATGAATTCTCCACAATGTAATGCACAAATGTAATTTATATTTACGTGTATTCATTCTTATTGTATCTTCCTCTTTATATAGAATTGTTTTATTTGTAGTGATAAATGATGGTGGATATACTGTAAGTGCATTCCAGTGGTTGCTGTCTCCATCCCCCCTTTCCCACAGGGCACACACTGATGATGTCATTACCCCTCCTTCATTCAACACAGGTTATGATGATGTTGTAATGGGGATGACATCACATGGTAGGGCAGCTTTTACTCCTGATTTTTCTCTCACACACTGACATGATGACCATCTCTCTCTCTCTTTAAGAATCAAACGAGAGAGAGAGAGAGAGAGAGAGAGAGAGAGAGAGAGAGAGAGAGAGAGAAGCTGAGTCACTTTGGGCTTGTTTTATTACATTCAGTAAAGCTATCATGATACTTTATACTGTTACATTTAATTTTCACCTTTCTTAACCAGACCAATGATGTTATTATCAAGAACAATATTTAAGTCTAGATTGATTTATGGGTTCTTGTAGATGTGTGGTGATTGATTTAATTGAGTGATCGTATATTAAAGAGTCAGCTCAGTCAGAGGAGATTAATGCTTCTCATGTTTTTACTGTTGTGTTGCTTTAAAAGAGAAAGTCATTGAGTAGTGGGGTAGCACCAAATAAAATTCTGCTTCTATTATTTTAATGATTATTTCCCATCCTCTCTGAGATTAAACAGACTTCTACTTAACTATAGCTGTGTCCCAATTCAAAGGCTTTTATATTGTGTTCAGGTCTTTTTTATTTTGGAAGTGTTCATTGCCATGTTTGTCTTTTGTTTCATCTGTCTTGTTCCCCTGTCCCTATATAAGCCATCACGTTTCTATTGTCTCTTGTCGGTTATTGTTCATTCTATTGTGTTGTGATCATGTTTTGTTTATTGTCTTGCCATTCTATGCTACAGATTTATGTTATTGTCTTTTGTGTTAAAGTTATCTGCACTTAGATCCTGCTTCCAATGCTGATTGGACTACACGTTACACCATAACCAACCTAAAAAATTGATCTAGCAGGTGGACTAATGGGAATGCGCCAAGGTATTGGGTTCAGTTCATGCTGATTGCCTGGAACGATGCCTTTGGGCATGGTGTCAGATGAGACTCAACCCCACATTACGGAAAATAGTTCCTTCGGATTGTGATTGTTTTATTGGCGGATTTTGTGGGTGCAGTTCTATGTGCTGCCATACTCTTTGATACAAAGTCGTCAAGCCTGATAAGACCCAGTCTGCTCACGTCAAGCCTGTTACGCTAGTGGTCTCAAGTCAGGTATCTCCAGAGGCATCAGAAATGTATCCCCTGTCTGCATTGCTACCACTGGTGGCTACAGCTTTGTGGTGTGTTTGGGCCACACACTGAACTACAGTTTCCATAGAGTTCACTGCAGCTCAGAGTTTCCTGAGCCACCTACCATGTCTGAACTCATTCCCAAGATGGCTGCCACCACGTCTGGACCCTAAATTCCAAATAAACAAAATTGCAAAATAATGATGAAAGTATACACAATATATAACTTTTTTTTACCACCACTCACTCTGGTTAAGTAAATTTCATGAGTCTGGACTCCCTCTTTATAGGGCCAAACCCTCAGGTTAGTATATATTAAACTTACCCCCATCTTAACTCTTTCCCCGCCATTGACGAGATATCTCGTCAATTAAGAGAAAACGCTTCCCCGCCAATGACGAGATTTTCCGTCTTTTCGCAATACCGCTATTATCCACCAGGTGGCGCCCTTCCGCAACTTTTTAAAACCGGAAGTATTGCCCTATGGCAAGCTGCTGCATGTCCGTGTCTGTTTTAAAGATCGCTCTGAATGGGATCTCTATGAAAAGTCAGTCACAAAAATGGAAGCCACGCACTGGCCAGGAACCGAGAGGTACCACCTGGTGACAATGGAGTTTTATTCCTTCAAGGAGTGGATCGACATTAAGGCTCTGTGGTCTCTCCAGGTCAAACTCCCATCCCAAGAGGTGATACTGGAGATTTTCTAGGGCCCACTTGATGACGAGGCATTCCTTCTCCACTGCAGAGTAACTTTTTTCATGTGTTAGCAGTTTTTGGCTGAGGTAGGTGACAAGCCTTTATTTATCCTGTTGCTCTCTGTAACAGAACCACTCCTAGGCCCGTCGCAGAGGCATCTACCTGTACGAGGAACCGCTGGGAAAAATCTGGTCTTTTTAAGGAGAGGAAATGTGCAGATCCTGTTCTGCAAAGGCAGTCTTACAGTCCTCAGTCCCATCCCAAGAGGTGATACTGGAGATTTTCTAGGGCCCACTTGATGACAAGGCATTCCTTCTCCACTGCAGAGTAACTTTTTTCATGTGTTAGCAGTTTTTGGCTGAGGTAGGTGACAAGCCTTTATTTATCCTGTTGCTCTCTGTAACAGAACCACTCCTAGGCCCGTCGCAGAGGCATCTACCTGTACGAGGAACCGCTGGGAAAAATCTGGTCTTTTTAAGGAGAGGAAATGTGCAGATCCTGTTCTGCAAAGGCAGTCTTACAGTCCTCAGTCCCATCCCAAGAGGTGATACTGGAGATTTTCTAGGGCCCACTTGATGACAAGGCATTCCTTCTCCACTGCAGAGTAACTTTTTTCATGTGTTAGCAGTTTTTGGCTGAGGTAGGTGACAAGCCTTTATTTATCCTGTTGCTCTCTGTAACAGAACCACTCCTAGGCCCGTCGCAGAGGCATCTACCTGTACGAGGAACCGCTGGGAAAAATCTGGTCTTTTTAAGGAGAGGAAATGTGCAGATCCTGTTCTGCAAAGGCAGTCTTACAGTCCTCAGTCTAAGGTAGTGGATTCTTGATCCCTTTTCCAAGCAGGTTTGTGAGTGGCACTGCCAGAGCGGCGAGTTCTGACACATATTTTCGGTACTAGCCGATCAATCCCAAGAAAGACCTCACCTCCTTCATTATCGTTGGTCTGGGGCTCCTCCATAGGCTTCCACTTTGTCCACCTGAGGACGCCGCTGTCCACTTTCCAGGTGGTATCCCAAGTATTTTGTCTCTTGCTTTGCCCACTCACACTTGTCCACATTTATGGTCTTCTGTAACATGCTTTTTAGTGTTGCAGATGCTAACCCCAGGAGTTGCCATGGATAACACATCATCTAGGTAGACAGCAGACTATCTCTCACAGCTCTCTCGCTGGCCCCCCAGCATGCCAAACCGTAAAACCATGAACTCACGCAGATTTAAGGTTGTAATCGATCTGAGGCATCAGGTAAGAGTCAAATTGAGACTGTCAATTTTGCCTCCTAAATCCGATACATGTCCTCTGTGTTCCATCTTTCTTCGACACGATGACCACTGGACTGCAGCACTCACTTGTCAAGGTCTCAATCACCTCAAGCTCCATCATCAGTTCCACCTCCTTCTTCAGTGGGTCCACGAGCCGTTTAGGTATCCGGTAAGGCCTTTGTCTCAATGGTTTTGGGTTGCTCAGGTGGCTGTGAGATGTCTGCTTGGTTGTCTGAATGTTGTTGTTTCTCATAGGTCACTGGTCCCATTCTTCGGTTCACACTGTAGGTAGGAACTCCTGTTTTTGTGCATATTTGTTGTACCATAATTTCAGTTTTTTTTTTCTGTGCCTTTTGTAGGTTCTCCTGTACCTTCTCTCAGTATCACTCGAGCCAGTCTGTCATCTCCAGTACAAACTGTACTATCCCCTTCTCCTCAGCTGCACTTACATTGCCTTCCCATCCTTTCCTCAGAAGGTCTAATGGTCCTTGCACCTGCCAGCCATATACAAGTTCAAAGGGCAAGAATCCAGTCGATGCTTAGGGAACCTCTCTAAGCTAACAGAACAAATGGTAGCCACTTGTCCCAGTCTTTACCCGTGACGTTCACAAACATCCTCGGCATGTGGTTGAATCTTTTGAGCAGTCCATCGGTTTGTGGCTGATAAGGGTTGTTCTGATTGTGATTTATGCATAGCTGTTGATTCACTTGACCCATCAGCTTTGATGTAAAGTTTGTCCCTTTGTCTGTAAGAATCTCTTCTGGAATACCAACCCTGGAAAACCACTGTACCAGAGCTCGGATGATCTTCAGTGTGATAATAGATTGAATAGGTAATGCTTCCAGGTACCTCGTAGCGTAATCGGTGAGCACAAAGATGTACCAATTTCCAGTGCTGCTCTTCTCCAAGGGCCTTACAATGTCCATCGCTATCCGCCTGAAAGGAGCAGAGATCACAGGGAGAGGTTTCAGGGGTGCTCTACCCTGCTGGGATACAATACTGGTCTTCTGACAGATGGTTCATGTACTGCTGTATGTCTGTACATCAGTGTATAGTGTGGGCCAGTGAATCATATCATTCAACACCACATATTTCTCATTGCACATATTAGTGTTCTTTTCACATTCAACCTTTTCAAAAAATTGTTTTAATGTTACATCATTCATTTACAAAGCAACAATATTCTTAAGGAACTCCCAGCAATTAACACTGAGACCTGAGATTCAGCGACTGGTGTATCCAGGTACTTTTCAAACCGCCGCTGTTGGTGTGACTTTCTGGGGCCCTTGGTTCCATCCTGCAGCAGACTATCGTAAAAGTCAGGCAGTGGTTGGGGACTTGCCTTAGCTTAAGCTGTGGTTACCACAGAATCATGTCAGCAGGTAAATTGTTTGCATTAACAGTCACTTCAAAATTTCAAAAAAGAGTCTCGTATATTGTCCTCTTCTCTTGGAACTTACCAGTACCCTGTCCATTTTGCTTTTAGTGCAGGGCACAGAGATGCTTTGTGACCTGACTTCTGGCAGTAGACGATATGTCTCCGCAGAGACATCAAACTGTGTCAGAAGTGCCTCCTTTAGCTCAGAGTATTGCTCCGCCTGGTCCTCGTCCATGGACAGATACGCCTCCAATGCCTGCCCCCTGTCAGCAGCTGTACCAGATGTTAAACTCCACTCCTCCTAAGGCCAGCTCCACTTCTTAGCAAGATGCTCGAATGTCAAAGATAATTATCGATGTCCTCCCCTTGTTGGAGGACTGGTATCTTTGGCTCTGCCTGTTGTATCTTCTGATTGGGAGCAGGGAATCTTGGAGGGCCTATGTCATGACCTGCACCTACTGACCCATACTTCTCCGAGCTGTTGTGGATTGTATATTCATCCGCAGACTTCCCAAGTCCATCGATGACTGAGCAGGAGGGGCAGACTGCATTGTGGTCTCCTGCAGACCTTGAAGCTCCAGCAGGTAACACTCTTCCATTTGCTCTTGCGCCTCCACATCGGAGTCATCATCCCATCATTTGCCTTAGACCCTGGTGAGACAGGCTTAGTTGTGGTAGATTGTGCTTTAGTGACGTACCAGAACCTTCAGTAGGGTCAGTCTCCTCCCCTAAATCGGGAGCTTAACCCTCTGGTAAGTATATATTTGTTAAACTTTCCCAATCTTAAAGGAATTCAAATAAACACATTTATCTTTCACAGATAAATAACATTATCTCTTCAAAAATAACAAAAACAAACAAACAGCGTCTGTACTAAAACAATGTGTGTGTATGGAACTTTGACAGCTGTAGGGGAATGAAATGGAGTATGAGAGGTGAGTGAATACGGTACGTGTGTGTGCCAGTTTTGTTTGCCCGGCTCAGATGGCTAGTTCTCCTTCGCCACAAGGCTTCTTTAAACACTTTGCACATCCAAAAACTTGGGCATCATCCATCTTAGACCCTGGTGAGAAGGGCTTAGGTTGTGGTAGTTTGCACTTTGGCGATGTACCGTAACGTTCATTAGGCGACACCCTTGTCCTCAACTGACTGGAAAAAGCTGCCACCAGAGCAGATGGTCACACAGACATCCAAAGCACTAATGTGTTTTTAAATACTTTCCGTATGTCTTAAGTTGCCTAGCTCTTGAATCAGTCTGTGATTCTAATGCGGAAGTGATTATAATCCCTTCGAAGATCAGAGCACTTAGATATAAACTTTCGAGGGAGTACTGCAATAATGTCACATTATTTTGACTATTAAAGGTGACATAGAATGATGGAACATAGTATTTATCCTTGTTCTGTGATGTGACATGTAGACAAAAAAAAATTCTGTAATGCCTTAGAAGCTTCCTAAAAACCTCTCTCAGATAGCTCTATTAGGGTGGGGGATTTTAAACAAGTGGTTTTGCATCTATTTGGCTCCCCCTACTTGCTTTGCTTGCAATCTCATTACTGATTGGCTGACTTTGCTGCCACTCAAAAAATTTAGCCAATTATTTTAAAGTGGAGGGGCAGTGAGATGCCTGTGATGTCATAAGTATCAGTTTTCAGATTGGGCCGTTTTCTGGCTGACATTTCTAAAAGAGGAATTTCTATGATACTGAGATGTTTAGCATGTTTAGCACTTGTTGTATGCTTGTGAATGTGGGTAGACTACCATTATTCAACAAAGACAGGTAAAAATGGGCTTTCATTCTCTGTCCCCTTTAAGATACACTTCGCGAATAAAGCAATGAAAACAATTTTCTCTTAAATGTCTGGCACTGTTAAGGTAAGGACACTGCCTCACTATACATTTGGACACTTTATGACTTATTTTCTGGTGAAGTGATTATTAAAACAAGACGACACCACTTATATTTATTAGCAGCATGCAGAAACATCTCTAACTTGTTAAAAAAAAGAAAAACTGGTTACAATATAAACAGTGGCGGTTCTAGGGAGGGGCCAGCGGGGGCCAATGCCCCTGTGACAACAAGCTTGGACCCCCTTGTGGTTAAAAATACTAAGATGGACCCCCATCTTAGTATTTTTGTCTTGTTTTTTTTTTTAGTAAAAATATAAAAAAATTCTTAAATTAAATAGCTTTTTCTTGAGGAGCAAAACGACCCAAGAAAATAAGTCTAGTTTTTAGACCAAAAATATCAAATTTAAGTGATTTTATGCATAAAACACGTATTTAGGGTTTAAGAAAAAATTTTACGATTTTTTTCTTACCCCATTGGCAGATTTTTTGCTTGTTTTATGCACAAATCATTTACATTTGATACATTTTGTCTAAAAACTAGACATATTACTAGACTTCATTTTTAGATATTCTTACTGAAAACAAGACAAAAATACTAAGATTTTTTTTTCTTGAAAATTATTTTTTGCAGTGCAATGCAGAAAATAATATGACACGAATAAGGTCTAAATGTAACTGGCCCCTCTAACAGTACAACTGGTCCCAGATTGCCCCCCCCAGTTGAAATGGTCTAGATCCGCCACTGAATATAAAACATTTAATTATTCTGTTTTGAGTAGAACTGACAAGAAAAAGTCCAGCGAGTGCTCGTACTGCGTTAAGATGCCTAATAACATCTAGCAAGGTGACTGCCGATGAAAACTAGCCTGTGGCTTATTCGGGTTCACTTAATTTTTTTACGAATTTCGATACGTGTACACTTTTTCAAATAAATAAATAAAATAAATTGAATGGAAAATTCAAATCCATGGCGGAAGAAAGTAGTTCCCCAACAAAGAGGCTTTTAAAATCACTTCGTTGTTGTTTTCTAGTTTTCTTTTTTCGAACTTGTGCTGTCGAACTGTTGTATAAAAGCAATATCGCTCTGAGTCGTGTGATTCCCGCCTCTACTCTGCTTGCGACCTTGTGTGTCTGGCCTTAATCACAGCCGTGATCATATAGAGCTATATAACACACTCCTACTCCAGTGATATTGCTTAAGTAAATGGCAATAATATTAATGCATAACATATTAAGGGTGTCACGATTTCGATTTTAAATCGAATTCGATTGAAATTAAGTCACAGCTTCGAACTTCGAATTAAAAAAATGGGATCGTCGATGCTGCCACGCCCTCATGTCACGTCCGGTCGGCTTGCCAAGAGAGGGAAAAAAACTCTCATAGATGCCTTTAAAAACATCTGTCCAGCGGAACGCGATCATATTTTAAACACGAGGGATGCTACAACTCCTTGACATGCATATCATAAACAGGATTACTACCTAGTGATCTGACTTTGGACAGAGCGCAGCTCTCTGCACGTGCGCGAGAGTGAGAGAGACGCAAAGATGCAGTAGATTATATTTGAAACAAAAGGGATAGTTTGCCTCAGCTCGCATGAAACGCATAAAACTGAACAAATAAATAAGGATTACTACTTTAGTTTATGTTTAGACTTCGGACAGATGCGAGAGCGAGAGCGCGAGCGCGTGCACGTGAGACAGAGAGAAGCGCAGCTGCTTATGATGCTGGATTTATTTCAGATGTTATGAGTCCAAGACATGCGCATTAAGTCCATGTGCATTAAGCCCATGTGCGTGCAAGAAGGAATCCTCTCTCTACAAGCTCTCGCATTAAGTGAAGCCCACAAACCCCCATGCGAGTTGTGCAATGTGCATGTTAATGTTAAACTATAATAATAATAATAAATAATGGCATATCATTTTTGTCTTCAAAAAAATATGTACAAATCGAGAATCGGATCGAATCGTGACCTTAGAATCGAAAATGTAATCGAATCAAGGATTTGGAGAATCGTGACAACCCTATAACATATACTTAAACGGTGTCCAGGACCTCTTGCTGCCAAATACACACTTATCCAGCTGTAACAGGCATGCAGTGACTTTTGGGATAGCAGAGTCTTTGAATAAGGAAGGCCTTACTAGCATTCAGTCGCTCTGCTGTGACGCAATCGGTTTTTGATTTCCGCCGCCTTAGGTTTCAGCCTTCCAATTGGGACGCAGCTGATATATTTTAGACATGTCTATGCAAATGACCTATGTAATTATTTGCTGACCTCCTTATTACTGATGGTTAATGCCTGAATAAGTGTTAATGTTGGTCATGGTTAGAATAAAAAAACTACAAAGATTTTAATCAGCGTAGGACTTCAAGCCTTAAGCGTTGTCTGTGAAACCAGTGTGTCAGTGTATTCGGAACTTAATGTCTCAACAATTCTGTTCTGTTTGAGAGCTTTTCTGTTTAAAGACAGAAGATGTCAAACATCAGCGGTTCCCACAGTGGAACTGAATCAACAAACAAAAATGAGTCTCTTGTGTAAAGCTAATATTATTGTCAAAGGTTTTATTCTGTGGTTGCTGTTTCCTTTAGAGAAATGAGAAGTTGCTGACGCATACATTTGAGAGAGAGCAAGACTTATAATGTATGATCACTTCTTCATGCTGACTTAAGTCAGATGTTTCCTTAATCTGAGATTTAATGAAGAAGTGCATTTAAATATTTCTTAATTTTTTATGTCACAAAAGCAGAACAGCAGTGCTGTCTCTTGTAAAGACTGATGTATGAAAGGGATCTGATTCTCTGTGTGTTTGTGTGTTGTGGTTTGATGAATGAAAGGTTGACTGTGTCCATTGACTGCCGCTGTGACTTCTGTCTGTCTGTCTGTGTTTGTTTCACTCATATTATTTATATTTTCAGCAACCAATCATGTTCAACAAATGAGACTGGGAATATTTAGCTATGCAAGTATATAATGATCATCATAAAACCTGTCATTCTTCTGAAAAACATTTGTGCTTCAGTCAGTTTATCATGTGATTGAGGTCCCTCTACTGGTCAGATTTTAAACAGCACTTTGATTCATTGCTTTAGTAATATTGTCAAACAGGTATACTGGCAGAAGATAAAATACTAAAAATAATACAATCTAAAAAATATACAAATAAATAATAGCTGAAATATATATTGTGGAATTCTGTTTATTCAAAATTCTCTCACAAATATTGAGAACAGAAACGGTAATTCAGTGATTTTGTGTCTCTCACAATTCTGTATATTTAAGAAATATCGCTCGAGTAGGAGTGTGATATAGCTCTATCACACGACTCCTAGAGCGATTATTGCTGTTATGCAACCGTTCGACGGCACATGTTTGAAAAAAGAAAAGTGGACAACGAGTGATTTTTTTTTTTTTTTAAGCCTTTTTGTTGGGGAACTCCTTTCTTCTGCCACAGATTTAAGGGTCAGAATGACAAATAACACTTTAGACTGAATGGCAGTTCTTCAATATTATAATTTTTTGGTCACAAAGTGTAGTTTTAAGATTAGTTCAGTTGAAAATGTGTATGTATAATATTTAAATCTGCAGTTGATTAGTAAAGAGCTCACCTATTTGAACATTTGCTTAGATTCGGACGTGAGACTCAGACTTAGCCCGCTGACCGCTGCCTGATTTTGGACACGGACACTAATTACCCGCTGGCTCTGATGCACTCTTAGAACGAATGTGTTGACAACAACACAGCATTACTTTTAACACAACTTGATTTTGTCTTAAAATATAACACAACACAAAATGACACATTATGTGTTAAAAGCTTAATGCACAAAGATGTGTAAATCCTTTCTGACCCCCCTAGTCACATTAGCTACAAGAGACAGAGCGACCGTCAGGCTACCATTCATTTTCAATGTTAGTGGCCGTTTGCCAGCGACGAGCTTGCTGCTGCGTGAGCAAGGTGGGGCCAAAATAGACAAGGCTATTTTATGCAAATGCTGAGCGATGCGACAAAGCGACTGCCAATCGGAGTCGAAGAAAATAATTCAAGATGGCGGTAAATGCGTATTTCTGTATATATCTGACAAGTTTGGCATTTTATCCCATATATTTTGTTACTTTTATCGAGACAAAAATACTTTTAAATCCATAAACATCATTCTTGTAACTTAACAATACCTCTAAAGCAGTGGTCTCAAACTCCCGGCCCGCAGGCCATTTGCGGCCCGCCCTCCCACTCTCTGCAAAATATAACATAATCTGGCCCGCAGAAATATTTTTATTCACTTTGTTTTATTTTCGTTTGATTTTTGATTGAAACATTTAAGGGTTCGTTCACATGTCGCGTCTAACAACGCGTTAAAACGAGTCAAAGCGTAACTTTCCAAAGTGCTCGGGAGCGGAAGTTGCGCTCCGTGGCGTGGGTCGCGTCACCCGTTGCTACGCAGCCGTGACTCGTGAGCCACGCGCTCCGTGAATGCGAGGATACCGGAATGCGTGATCGTATTTTAATTCCTCAACTGAACCCCGCGTCAATCATATCATTGTAACCATGCGATCAGTTAATCTGGTCGGGACTTTGCAGCGTTTGTCCAGAGAAGATTTGTTACTTCCGGGTGGATATCAGCTGTTACTCAGAGTTGCGGTGGGGTTAGTTCTCCTCAAGTCACAGCATCTTATGGAGACACCGCATAGAGAGGCAGAGGGGTAGATGTAATGCAACACATTTTAAACTACAGATAAGAAAAAGATCCATCAAAGTGCTCAGGTTAAGAAAAGAGAAAAGATGAGGAGAAATGTAGGCTACAGAAGATAAAAGTATGTATATTGCTATATATAATGAAGTATATTATGTAGCTTACTTTTCAATTACATATAGAGTAGTATTATTCTTTTTTTTCTGTCCAACTAGCTTATGTAACATTGACTAGTCATTCAAAAGTTTTAGGATCACTTTCACTTATTCATATTTTTCCACATATAATAGAAAATTAATTAAAACTGAAATAACAAAGAACATAATGAAGTCAATATTATGACTGAAAACAATCCAAAATAAATCAAAACAGAAACACTTACTGGTGGTAATTTTTTTATAATAGTTTATACATGTATACAGAAATTAAATTTATTAGTTTAGTGCAAGGTTTTAATAGGTCTTAGTTATTTAAGATAAGGTTAAGATAAGATTTACTTACTTTTATAAAATAATGTATATTAAAAAGATAAAACCACTGCTTGTATATTTTCAAGTATTATTATACATTAAATAATAGAAAATAAACATGACATTTACAGAAATATAGGACTTTTTTAAAGTTAAAATAGCTTTGCGGCCCCCCGATGAAATGTCTGTCTTAGAAATGGCCCCAAGCCAGTTTGAGTTTGAGACCCCTGCTCTAAAGTGACTTTTGATACCGCTTTCAGATACTAGCCAAGGAACACCCATCAAGCGAGTGCGTGTCGGTCGGTGTCGCTCACTTTTGTAGCTAATGTGACTGTAGGGTAAGAGTGTGTATCTGTGTTTGATGGTCAGAAATGAGATTTTTGTTTTTGGTTGATCATACCATCATTAATCTATTACTTGTCACTTTTATTCATATTTATGGCGCTTTTCCATTGCATAGTACCCCACGGTTTGGTTTAGTTTGGGTCGGGTCAGTTTACTTTTTGGAACTTTTCCATTAGGTGCAGTACGTGGTACCCAATACTTTTTTTTTACCACCTCGGTTGGGGTTCCAAGCGACCCGAGCTGATACCAAACGTGACGCAAAAACACCGTAGATAACTGATTGGTCAGAGAGAATCGTCACTACCAGCGTCATCGCTATAATGTAAAAGATTAGCTTTACCTCAATGCTAGCTTGCGCTGTCTCGAGCAAACATGTTGTCATCTGTGCTCTGAAATAAGTTCCCAAACTCCCTTTTAGTGAGGGAAAACATCCATAGGTTGAGAATCAGGGACACCATAACAGTTTTTTCCAAACTTGCAGTTTGTGGCAGAACATTCGCGACGAGCACGTCAGCATTATATATGCTTAAATGCAACTTTAGCGAGGCTCAGCGGAGGGCGTCGACTTAAACTGTACATAAACTGTAATGTGAGACAGAGGTAGTGATAAGCACGATGTGCAAACATCTATTTGTGATTGCCAAATTTAATTTTGTGGCGGACTGAGAAATAAATAAATGTTTGGGAATGTACAACGACGCTCTCACTTGTATGATGTCACAGCAGTAGGCAGCGCAAATATAACAACACGCCTATAATCCCTCCCACTAGGAAGTGATACTAAACTCGATGGAAAAGGTAACCAAGCCAAAGTGAGGTGACCCGACCTGACCCAAACCAAACGGTGGGGTACTATACAATGGAAAAGCATCATTTAGTCTTGGAGAACCAGAAAGAATAGTTTTATGTCTCAGTGTGTTTTACGTGTGTGTGTGTGTGTCTTTAAAAGATGTCTGACTACTGTTTTTCACGTGCTGGTGTTTGCAAACAGTTATCTACAGACTTGCAATGCAATTGCAGTTTCAACCAAGTGTTGAAATGAGTACTCGTCAATGTGTGTCCTCTTGATTGTCTGCTTTGGTTAATCTTCATTAATTCTGCTGTGTTTATTATTGCTCTTAAATGCAGGTTTGATTTTAAAGCTTTGTCAAAGAGTTTTACAATCACATCTTCAGCTTTAGGAACAGCTACAGCTCCTATGACTTCATCTCCACCAATCACCGTTGAAGATTTTTACTCAGAATGTGTTTGTTTTTTAAACATCCTTTTAGCCCAATCAAAATTTAGATGCATTAGTTTATGATTGTCTCTTTTGTCTCATGTTGATTCTCTACAGAACAATGATAACGAAACACCGTTGCATTGTGCAGCACAGTATGGACACACACAGGTGGTGCAGCTGCTGCTGGAAGAGTTAACCGATCCCACCATGCGTAATAATAAGTTTGAGACACCGCTGGATCTGGCCGCTCTCTACGGCAGGCTGGACGTTGTCAAACTTTTGATTTGTGCCCATCCCAACCTACTCAGTTGCAATACTAAAAAACACACCCCTCTCCATCTGGCATCTCGTAATGGACACCTGTCCGTGGTAGAGGTTCTTCTGGCGGCTGGTGTGGACATCAACTACCAGGTGAGGATTGATCAGGCTTGAAACTTATGTCATTTGTTTTGTGGGTTCCTGTGCTTCAATCCATTGGTCTATTCTGCATTTTGTCTGTTCTTTATTAAATTTCTTGTGGTATACCCGCTTCTTTATTAGAAGCCATGGGTATACCCGCTTTATTAGAAGCCATGGGTATACCCGCTTCTTTATTAGATGCCATGGTGTATACCCGCTTCTTTATTAGAAGCCATGGGTATACCCGCTTCTTTATTAGATGACATGGGGTGTACCCGCTTCTTTATTAGATGCCATGGGGTATACCCGTTTCTTTATTAGATGGCATGGGGTATACCCGCTTCTTTATTAGATGCCATGGGGTATACCCGCTTCTTTATTAGATGCCATGAGGTATACCCGCTTCTTTATTAGATGCCATGGGGTATACCCGCTTTATTAGATGCCATGGTGTATACCCCCTTCTTTATTAGATGCTATGGTGTATACCCGCTTCTTTATTAGATGCCATGGTGTATACCCGCTTCTTTATTAGAAGCCATGCGTATACCCGCTTCTTTATTAGAAGCCATGGGTATACCCGCTTCTTTATTAGAAGCCATGGGTATACCTGCTTCTTTATTAGATGCCATGGTGTAGGGATGCACCGATACCGATACTGGTATCGGGTATCGGCCTCGATTCCACATTTTTAAAAGTACTCATACTAGATAAAAGTCCCCCAATACCTGGAATCGATACCACGGTCTGAGAAATGTCTATGTTTGAGCGGCGTGTAAGGGGTTAATGCCTCTTGTGTTGTCCAAAGAGGCAGAGTTTACAACAAACTGGAAAACTAGTCCCTTGTTTTTTTTGTTAAATTATATTACTAAAGCTGTTACCTGTACATTTAAATCATGTTTTTTTATTTAAGTACTCTGTATCGGTATCGGCAAGTACTGAAATGCAAGTACTCGTACTCGTATTCCAAAAAAGTGGTATTGGTGCATCCCTACCATGGTGTATACCCGCTGCTTTATTAGAAGCCATGGGTATACCCGCTTATTTATTAGAAGCCATGGGTAAACCCGCTTCTTTAGATGTCAGGGGTATACCCGCTTCTTTATTAGATGCCATGGGGTATACCCGCTTCTTTATTAGATGCCATGGTGTATACCCGCTGCTTTATTAGATGCCATGGGGTATACCCACTTCTTTATTAGATGCCATGGGGTATACCCGCTTCTTTATTAGAAGCCATGGGGTATACCAGCTTCTTTTTTTAGATGCCATGGGGTATACCCACTAAATTCTAAACATTGATTAATTGCATTCAATTCATAATGATCCTTATGCTGAGAAGTCAAGCAGCAGAAGTTAAGTGACAATACTGGGCTCATTTTGGAGTGAAATAAATATGCAAGACTAGTCAAACATGTCACTAGCTGTGTTTCCATTACCCATTAAATTGTGCAAATTCACTTGCGAATTAAAAATACAGCCAATGAAAACATGTCTATTTAGCAAAAACTACCATATATCGCAAAGAAAGTGTTTATGCTCGCATGAGGTGGTTTTTCAGGCAATTTGGAAAAGATGTATTTTGCAAAACTGCAATGGAAACAGTTTATTCATAGTTTCAAGTGACCTAATGTAAGTAAGTGATATAATTATTATTTGAAGATGACGCCCAGTACACGTCTGCTCCCAAGTGTAAGAGGCTTTCCTTGCCAATAATGTTTGGATGACACTCTTACATCTCTTTTGTGTATTGCATCCATTTGTTTTTGTTATCAGACAGATAAAGGTAGCGCTCTTCATGAAGCAGCCCTCTATGGAAAAACAGAAGTGGTACTAAAACTTCTCAACGCAGGTATCGATGTGAATATTGTAGACTGTAAGAATCTGACAGCGCTGGACACTGTTAGAGATATGCCCTCTCAAAAGAGCAGACAGATCGCTGGACTCATTCAGGGTGAGAGATGATCTTATTTATATATTATAAACATCTGCTCTAAACTCTTATTGTATCTTTTAATCTTCTGTCTGAATTTACTTCACACTCTTAATTTACAGCATGATTTCTATTATGTATTGTTTGACTTATTCACCTGTTGATGTTATAACAAGTGTAAAAGTCTGTTAGCACATTAAGACAAAGTCTCTAAAAGACTAAAGTCTAAATATTTCATCTAGTAATGTGTCTGAAATTAATGCTGCTTTTAGTAATAATAATAATAATAATAATAATAATAATAATAATAATAATGTTTTAATCAGATGTTTTAATAAAAGACTAAATGGAAACAGTGTTTGAGTTGTGTTTTTAATCATTGTGGTGGTTGTCTTCTCTCTGTAGCTCATATGAGTGGCTGTCCGTTAAACATAACTCCGCCTTCTCCACCTGTGACTACAACTCAAAACAGCTTGAGCCCCAAGAAGAAAGGTGAGGGGAAATCTTATACGTGCATAGACATGCTATCATTATGAACTTTATACATTTTAGGCCTGGTTTAACAGAAAAGGCTTAGTTAAAGCTAGGACTAGGCCTTAGTTAAATTAAGATGATGAAGCATCTTTTATAAACGTGCCTTAGAAAGGCTGGTTTGTATCTTAAGACAAATCTTATTTTATTAAGCTTATTTATGTAGCTTAGCTTTTAAAGGAACACGCCCAGATCTTGAGAATATAGCTTCTTCACTGTTTCCCCCTGAGTTAGGTAAGTCCATACATACCTTTCTCATCTCCGTGCAGTTTAGTAAATCTGGCCCTAAATGTTGTCAGCACAGATGTTGTTTGGTTGTGTGATCACAGGAGAAATGGAGCAGCAGGTCATTGATCTTATTTCGGCTATGGAGGAGAGTCCATATGAAGCTCTGTGTGAAGCGTCCTCGTGTCAATCGCTCGACAGTCTCGCCAGTGGAAAATCATCCGACAGAGATTCCGGCCGACCGGACAGTGAAGCTGGAAAGGTGAATGAGTTTGGCTGATGTCAACAGTTTGATTGACTCTAAATGTTCTGCTTGTATAGGAACCGACAGATGATTTTCTTGGTTTAAATGAGTATTTTGTGTAGTGCTGGTTTATCCACTAGATGGAGACTGTCAATTATAATCTGAAGCTCTGAAAGCTAATGTTGATATTTGAAATCACCTAAACACACACACGCCTTTACCCCAATATAATCTGGACCTTCTTTTGATAGACCCAACCCACACATACACAATCCAGGCAACAATGTTGTTTAGTAGACGCCCCTTACTGCTGATTGGCTACCAGTGTGTTTTGGTAGTCGGCCCGACTCCCTTTTCCAAAGCGTTTTTCAAATCGTGCACTCTACCTTTAAAGCTCATGTTTTGTCTTTAACATATGAAATCTGTCAGACTTTTGTATGTAATGTTTTGTTTGTTTGTGATGTGATTGTTTGTTGTAGAAAGAGCGATCAGCACCTCTTCAGGTTGTTCAGGGCCCAGATGAGGAGCTCAGTTCTGAGGTAAACTCTTTTTTTTCCCGCTCCTAATCCACATTCATGATGTTATTTAGATGAATATAAAAACAAATGTTTTTCACTCATGTTCTAAATGAGTCAAAAAGTCAAGACACGACCCAATGTCAAAGTTTCAGTGTCCATCACTGTAGTTCATCCAAAACAAACCAGAAATGACTCAAAGTGTTAAATACGGAATTATCCTTTAATTGTTTTTTAGTTCAATTCAATAAAATTGAGTTAAAAATTGTTAAGTTAAAAGTTCTAATTAAAAAGTTTAAATTAAAATTTAGAAATATAAAGTTATTATACTACATCAACAGCACACATTAGCCAGCTAACCATAACTATCACTCAATTGAAAAAGAATCTGATTATGGCATATACATTTTTCAATCAATGCATATACACTTCCAGTGTAATGCTTTCTGATCAAAACAACACTAAATTACTGATACATGTCAATGGCTGCGTTTACATTTTGCATTAACATGCGATCTCGGCGATCCGTTCACGCAGATCCGATCATCCGTATATCAGGACACGGCGCGTTTACATTTGTCACATAAATGTGGCTTCTGTATCTGGATGTGTGATCGGATCCCGTGCGTGGAGACACGCGCTGGGTGGATAGCTGTCAATCAAAATTGGTACATAGAATGGGTTGGTCTTTAGCCACATGATTTAGGGTTTTCGCGCTAACCGCAATCCCGTATTGTACAGTGCTACTGAACAGCAGAGAATAACTAGCAACCCCAACAACCGTGATGTCCACATTTTAAGCGTTATATTTTTTAGCTTTAAAAGCCTTATAGCGTCCGCACCGCGGATGAATGTTCTGTTTAACTTTACCTGAACTTGACTTTCACCCGCATGCTTTAAATCAACAACAAAATCCGTGTGAAACATGACCGACTCCACTGTTTTATTCTGCCCTAATAACGGGCTTTTGCCTCTGCCTGAACTTATATGTATATTTATATTTTAACCATAAACTGTTGTTAGTTATGTTTCCTGGTAATTTTAATATGATTTAATTAAAAGAGCTAACAATTTCCTAAATTTCCTGTTCATAGTGCGTAAGAAGTAATGTAATTTACAAACACATATAAGTAACCTTGCATAAAACCAACACTGAATAAATGTATTTGGCTAATGGTTTGTACGTGTTTTAAAGTAACTTAAAATGTGTTAAATGAGACAGAAACAGCCGATTGACCAGAAATAAGCGCAACATTCACGTTGATATGTCGCCATGGAAACTCAAACATTATAACGATCCTGAATTCTGCTATTAAATATTAAATCTCTCTATGAATAGGAACATATAACATATGCCTGAATAACTTAAATACAGTCAGCAGTGTTAAAATGCTTCTGAATATCGATTTATTAAGATACTTTTAAGCGTAGCTTTCATTGCTCCACAAATATGAATTTATGCGTCTCTCACCTGCGCTCCATGACCTAACGTCCTTTATTTTTGACAGTTGTCAGTGAGAGGAGATGATAGTGGGCGGGGTTTTTTGTGACGTTGACCTGATGCAGATACGATGGCTGGATTGCATTTACATTACACTGAGATCCGATCACAAAGCGTCCTCGACTACCTCTGCATCAGGACACACAGATCGGATAACATTCCGATCACAGACGCGTTTACACTTGTCTTTTCAATGTGTATGTGGACAACATCCGGATACAGGTCGCATGTTAATGCCAAGTGTAAACGCAGCCAATGTGTGTGTTCTTATTCTAAACAAATGCTCTACTCTTCCGCACAATGGTGACCATTTAAAAACTCAACTAAACAAACACTTTCAAATACTTATATAACAGCTCACTAAACATTAATAAATCTCTCTCTTTTTTATCTTGATTAAAAACGCATGAAATAACCTTTTATTTTGATATCATTCAGTCTCATGCAAAGCATGCTGGGAACTGGAAATCCCCACCCAGTTTTAGCAATATTGCTTAAAAGGGGACATATCATGCAAATCTGACTTTTTCCATGTTTAAGTGCTATAATTTGGTTCCCAGTGCTTCTGTCAACCTAGAAAAAAGGCATCGCGAAAATCATAGGGCTCTACTAATAAATGAATAACTTGCCTCATCTTTCACTCCTCTAACTGACTAAGTCTAACTGACACTCTGATTGTAAACCAAGAGCGCGTGCCGCGTCCAGAAGTGCTTGCGCAACATTACGCACAGTGCGTAAACATTATCGATCACTTATCGAACTGTCCTTTATCATTTTATCGGAAAAGTTTACATCTGTAAAATTATCGTTTTCAAATATCGCCTAGCACTAATTGTAAAATTTGGTATTTTTGAAGAACCAATCCCACATTTGAGAGGTGATAAAAGGAGAACAAATGAAAGTAGGATGAAGCTGATTTTTATTTTGAAAGCAGAATGTCTGTTCTTTCATTTGATATATTGTATGTTTTTATATTTTAAGAAGAACATTAACTGGAAGGCATTAAACTTTTGTGACGCTGGCGGGGAAAGAGTTAAATGAGTTATGTTTACATAGCTTGATTTAAAACACTGTGATATTCCTAGGAACCACTTAATATTTTTCATTAAAACCAAACACTATTGTAATCGAATCAATGAGCAAATTTTAATTGTTAAGTTGTATTAGAATTAGAATAATTTTTTCAGTGTAGGTATTTTAACTGTAATGAAATACAGTGAACTAGTTAGAGTATTTGAGTAATAAATGCACAGCAGTGTTTGTATGCTGGGACAATGTTAAATATCACACACCGTTTCACTCACTGCACATCTGACTGAATTAACAATCTCCTCATGAATATTAATGAAGAGCATCTTCAAACCTTTACTCTGCCCATAACCAATATTCACAATCCCTCTGTCCCTGAGGTTGGCTGATATACATCAGGAATAGGTTTAATATTGTAACATTCAGATTTCTGTTCGCTGGAATAAGCCTGCTAATAATGGACTGTACTATACATTTTGATCATGTAGCATTATATACTGTGTACATGTATATAAAACATCTGTTAGTGTTGTATAGCGTTAGCAGAATTTCTGGAGCATCAGCCAATCATAGTCGCCTGCATTAAAGCCCACTGTTATACATCAATCATCGTCTGTATGATGTTTTTATTGAATTGAATGCCTTTATTGTCATTGTACTTTACAGCACAACGAAATTCGGAGCGCTCTCCACATGGTGTATACAATAAATACAATAAATAATCAATAATCATTATAATACATAAAATACTAAGAATAAATAGAATAGAATAAAAATACAGTAATAAAATACAGTAATAAAATAAGAATAAAACAATGATCGCAGTTCAAAAAAATGATAGTAAGTGACTGTTTAATCTAACTACCTTTGTTTAGAGAAACTATTGCATTTGGGAAGAAACTGTTTTTAAATCTGGTGGTGCTTGTTTGTATGGACCTATATCGCCTACCAGAGGGCAATAGTTGAAACAGGTAGTGTCCAGGATGTGTGTTGTCCTTGGTGATGTTCTTTGCTCTCGAGAGAGTACGACTGAGTGCAATGTCTGACAGGGAAGGGAGAGGGCAACCAATGATATTTTCTGCAATCTTTATGATTCTTTGTAGAGCCTTTTTGTCTGCGGCTGAACATGCAGCAAACCACACAGAGATACAGTAGGATAAAACGCTCTCAATGGTGGCTTTATAAAAGGACACCATCACCATCAAATTCATGCTGTTTTTCTTCAATATCCTCAGAAAGTGAAGACGCTGCTGTGCCCTTTTAACAACTGTAGTGGTGTTATGCTAATAGTGATGACACCGAATGTGAAACGACTAACTGCTGAGTTTATCTCTTTATGTCCACAGGCCGTTTACACCAACAGCAGTGTAGATGAACGCATGGAGTCAGAGGAAGACCACATATATGACCTGCTGGTCACCGCACACACAAAAATGCCAAACACCTCCCAAAACAAAACAGGTACATGTTACTTACTAGGTTGGTATTTGAACTTTTCTTTGGCAGGATACTGTGAGATTTTTACTGTTTGAGACCTCGTACATGTTTCATATTCACAGAGGTTTGGGTGTGGCTTCTTTGCTCCTCCCCAGCATGTATTATACATGCATGCATATCTTTTCCTACTAAAATATGGTCTTAGTAGTGATCCTCATCCAGTGTATAGGTTTAGTGATTTGAGCAAACCTTTAACTCTATGTATTAGACTTCTGATTTAAATTTATACTCTTACTGTGCGTTCATACCAGACGCAAATAAAGAGAAAAAATCACGCTATTGGCACGTAGCTGGATGCTTGAACATTTTGAGTTAAAGGTGCAGTGTGTAACATTTATAAGGATCTCTTTACAGAAATGCAATATAATCTACATAACTATATTATCAGCGGTGTATAAAGACCTTACATAATGAACTGTTATGTGTTTATTACCTAAGAATGAGATGTTTTTATCAACATACACCGTGGGTCCCCTTACATGGAAGTTGCCATTTTGTGCCACCATGTTTTTACAAACTGTGTTTTGGCACTACTGTATTTTCTCTTAAACAACAACATGTTTGTCCTGTGGTAGCTACCGTAGCTTCTCTATGCGTTTCGGTGAGTGGTGGACTGAGCTGTTGGTTGCAATTCACAATCTCACTGCTAGGTGCTGCGAAAATCTACACACTGCACCTTTAACTTTCGTCATTCACGTGTGAAATTCAGATGTGAATAAGCTCAATCTGCCGGCTTTAGCTAGCTTATAGTCTTTATATTAATAAATATATATCGAGAGACTGAGAGAGAGACCGAGAGAGAGCTTAAATTGAGTAGAGCGTTTTACGACATACCAGATTGTCCGACCTCCTCACTCACTTTCTTTCGAAGCAAAATCCTTTTTATTCCTGTTTCTATAAAAGCACGAAGATGTGTTGACATCAGTGACAATGATTTTGTCCTCCATTGTTGTTAAGTACTTCTGCCTCGCTTGCTATGTCATCATCACATCACTACTAGAGCTAGCTCCTGATTGTTTAACGTGGCGCAAATATCTGCCAGCGGTTTTCTTTTTTCTTTTTTGAAGTTATGCACGTCAGACGCCAGAAGTGCTCAATTCAAACTGCGTTACTTCTCGCAGCCGGATGTCTATCGCGTTTTAGCATTGATTTAAAATGTAATCACTGGTGTTAAACGCTTTATTTGCGTCTGGTGTTAACACACTATTATTGTACTGTACATTCTTGATACATTAAAACGCGTGACTTCATGAGCTTATCAGAATGATAAAGTTTGCTTTTTCATTTGTGAATGATTCTTATAGAGTAGTGAAGACACCTTTTAGAGTTTAGCTTCAACCCTACAGTACTTAAACGCATGTTAAACAGTTGATCAGTGTTATTATTCTCGTACTACTATACAGATAGGAAGCCAAAATGATTGATGTTGACTGTGGTTTGCCAATTTGATTCATAGAAACTCTTTAAAGGGAAGAGAATGGGTTTACCAGATTTACTAGTTTAAGCCTTTATGGTTGTCAGTTCACATCAGATATCTCGTCTTTCATTTGTGTCTTTATCCTAACATAATCTGATATGTTTGTGTCTTGAGAAGAGCACACAGTCAAGTCTTCCAGCAGTGCTGTACCTCAGGTGAGTCCTGCACATTTCTTCTGTATTTGTGCAGTCTAAATGTTGTTTGTCGTGTGTGTGTGTGATCTTCTGTAGATGCGCTACAGAGTGTTTGTTTTGTCACTGTAATAAAGCTGCAGATGTTGATTAATGTGTGTAAATGATTGGTGTTATTGTTGCAGAAGAAGACAAGTGCACACACTGACCTGCAGCCTCCAGCATGCAGCACAAATACACTGCAGCCCCCTATACCTGTATTCAGTAAAGCCCAGACATCTGCAGGTATGTATGTGTGTGTCTCTGTTCCAAATTCATAGTGAGCTGCCTACCTAGGAAACATTTTTAGATGTCATTATGATCATACTTATTAAGATATCATCAGCTCCAAAAGGTAAACTTTAAAGTTATGCTGCTTTTTGTTTGATTGGATTGTGGATAAGATGATCCCTGAATGCATTACTCTAATCTGAGTGAAAATTCAAGATGGTGGACAACAAAAGAATAATGTCAAAGATATAGTTTAAGCACAGCTGTCAGGGGGACAATGCAACGCTCAGTATGGGCACTCGGTTGACAGAAGCCTCGCCTTCCAGTTGAAAGAACCAATCATTATGGGGCGTGCACACCAAAGCCTGCTCCCGGTGTCCAAATTTAGGGAAGAGAAGGATGCTGTTCTCAAGGCGGGCATAAACTGTGCGATTTTTGCTGTCGTGGGAGCTCGCATGCAATGTTTTCTCAGGAGCAAATTTTTGATGCTGGTATGGACGCGGCTCGCAACGTGCCGGTTCCGAGCACCTCCCAATAATTTTTAAACATGTAAAAACTTTGGGAGCTGTTGGTGTGGGTGAACGAGACGATCTAACAATGCACTTGAAGTTGACCAATCAGGTGGGGACACACAGAAGAAAGACAAATGTGGCACTGCTACCTCAAATCTGGACGACAACTCTATAGCTGGCTATGTTTCACGCACACACCCCGGACATCATGACAAATATGACAGGTCCTTTCAGTAACACGGCCTCTTGATCAGCTTCTTTGCCTTGAAAATCTGTCATACGTGTTTTTGTGATGTCTGGTCATAGCTTTGAATGTGTGTGGAAACAGGAGAGAGTGTAGTTTCATTGTAAACATAAAATAAGCCAACTAAAACATGTAATAAATAAATATAAAAATTCTTAGACTCCGTGCAGAGACCACTGGTTTATACAGTACAGGATGTACAAAGAGTGTCGCCATTTTTGGGGTAATCCAAGCTGTGCCAAAGTCGCTGTAGTACAGTTTCATAAATGAATGGATATTAAAAGGGCTGTCGCGACAGAGTAAAAAGCAACGGAATGTCCATGTTTAATATAAGTTATGCATTTATTGTTTTACACTTTATACACGTATAATCAGAGGTGGAAAGTAACAAATTACATTTTACAGTAGTTTTTAAAATCTGTACTTTAAACAAAACATACTTAAGTAAAAGTATTGTACTTTGCTACATTTTAAATCATATCTGTTACTAAGTAAAAAATATAAAAAAGCAAAGTGAAAGACGCGCAACAGATGGATGATTGGGGGGGGAACGCGCAAAAAGAACCATGGAGACGGACGAGACAGGCGCGCGCTAATGCAGACCCGCCTCAGTTCAAATCTTATGACAGAAACCCCTGGCCATATTTAAGTGACCACTTTCCACTGACGCGAAGCGAGTGTTTCATTCTTATGAAAGGTAGGATTCATGCTCTTGAGTACGAAATTGCCGTTTTACCGCTCTCTTGCATGCGTTTTTAATACCATGCGCATTATCTTCCGAGGTCTAGCAGCTTCGCGTCAAGTCAAACACAACTTTAGAACGTCATCAGGTACCCAGGTCAGGGAAGCTAGAAGACAATAAATGTGTCAAAAGTATATAGACATGGCACTCATCTCATTTTATGCTCATTTAAACTATATATAGTTTAATAAAATAATGTATGTTACCAGCAATACATCAATTACAACCTTACTATAGTGATTGTATTTACTAGCTGCTGACCACCTTCAAAAGTGCATAACTCATCATTAAAAAATCATTAAACCATTCCATAAATGTTTCTTATTTTCCAAAAGCTTATTTATTTTATTAACTTTTTGTAATTGCATTTTAATTGTAAAGATGTTCCTACAATTAAAAACAACTAGTTTGAGATTTATATTCCCTTGTAGTTTTTGAACTATACTTGAATCCTCCACCTCTCTCGCTGTAAAAAAAGTAACTTTTACTCTGAGTAAAGTTAAAATGACTAACTTTTTACTTTTACTTGTAGATTTTTAGAAAAGTACCTTTACTTTTACTTAAGTAAAATATTATTAAAGTAACTTTACTTTTACTTGAGTACAATATTTTATTACTGTTTCCACCTCTGCATATAATAAATGCAAAATACATTCAGGTTTTGAAAGATCTGTTCATTAAATAATTACTTTTAAATATGTGTTATGTGTGTTAATATTTACTGCCTTGGAAAACAGGCAGTAAATATTAACACAATGTGTGAAAATGTGTGAAAATGATTTCATGAACAAACAAAAAAAATGTATGGGAATTAAATGTCAAAGCAATAAAACAAGCAACTAATCTGCATAACGGTCACAATTTGTTAGACAATTAATATTATTATATACTACACCTACATACTATGAACATTGCAAAAAATTACAAGTGTAAATAATCAACAAATGTATTTTTGTATAGCACTAACTGTAATGCAGAGCTCTTAAACTGCGACTTCCGGTCGGCGTGTCACATTCGGTGTAGTTGCGCAAGTTTATTGTCGTTAATGTATCCAAAGCTCACGTCGGATCGGAAAATTACACATCCGCAGATGGTTGGCTCCCCCTTTGTGACTCTCTTTCCGGTTTATTGGCCGTCATTTGTCTTGTACGTTGAAAAAACGGATTTAAAGTTACCACGCTGATTTAAAATCGGACAAAGATGAAGCCCTGAAGTAGATAATCAAAATTGTTATGAGGTCTTCGAAGATTCCTTGTTAAAAGACAAAACTGTGTCATACATAGTGAGACGTTACAGAAAGTTGTGATGAGTTCTTCTGTCATGTATTGGTGAACTCAACTCTGAATGTTCTTTGTTTCTGTAACATGCCCAGACAGTACAGGTGTTCGTTCGTTCATTCGTTTCTTCGTTTTTTATTCCACAAAAATGAATTGCTGTTACTCTGTTGTGAGTCAATAGCTGATAAGAACCGATATATGATGCTGTTTGACTGTAGTATGATGGTAGGGTCGTTAAACTTGATAAAGTGGTTGTGTGTAAAGCCTGACACTCACCTCATGTTTCAACACAAACAGCCAAACGTCTCCTGCACCCCCCTCGGTCCTCCGTTAGCTTCATAATGCTCAGCTGACACCACTGTGAGTTCACTGAGCTCAGCAGCTGTCAGTCAAACTAAACGACATCAACCAAAGCCAAAAACACACAAGTGGTACAGACAGACTCGTGTGTACATCTATTGAAGACTATCTGAAAATCAATCTGAGAGCCGAAGCATGCTGTGTGTTTTTAAACATCTTCTCTACTTCTCCTTAATAAACTCTTGCCACAGACACCTTAAAGCTAATCGGCATAAAGTGCTACAGCAGATGACAAATTTAACCCTGTTACTCTAGAACGTTCCTTACTGAGGGGAGGGGTGTGATGTTACAGCTGTCAGATGAAATGAAATAGTATACACTACAGTATGTTTGAAATGGATAACTACATTGCGAACTTCTTGTAGTAAGTGAACTTTATTACACAGTTTTAAACAGTCGCATGCTGTAGTGTTGATGTCGTCATTAAGCGTCATGGAAATGTAAATAATGATTTTGTATTTGTACTTCAGAAAAGTGAATAAGTGGATTCAGTGATGGCGCTCTTATTGTAAACATGTTGTTGTTGTTGTTGTGTTTGCAAGGTTCCTGCGCCTGATGATATTTTAAGGATGGATTTTGATGAAATGACTTCCCGGGGTCTCATTTATAAACCGTGCGGGGATGGAAACGTGCGTACGCTAGGTCCAACGCAAAGGTTGTGATCTATAAAAACAAAACTTAAGGGAGAATGGGCTTGCAGGGTGGGATCTGAGGATGATTCATGTACGCACACTTGCAGGTGATCTGTGATAAAGGGAACATTGCTTTGTTTTACAAGTCTTAATATTTTTGCCGTATGCCTTTTTTGTGTACGTAGACTTTTAGTAAGGATCATACGCAGTGTTTTATAAATGAGAAATATATTTGTGTATAATGGTGGTTGTAATGAGCTTCTTATCCAAATGTTGATCTGCACCAGTTACAAAGTGTTTGTGCTGTTGGATGATATTTAATAAGGTCTCAAAAAGGGGGCAGTACAGGGGACACAGTTTGTGTAGAGATTTGAAGCTATGGTGCGTCCAAACAGTTGCTAGATTTGGCTCTAGTAGTTAAAAAACATCACTAAAGTGGTCTAAAAGTCGCTAAATCTAGCAATGAAGTTGTTAAGTTGGCAAACACTGCCTCAGACACACTCTGTTATGTGAGAAAGTAAAACCCCACACACTTTTTAACATAGAATTTGCATTCGAGTTGACTTTGAAAATGAAAATAAGTTTAAACTGTGAAATTAAAGGGACATAAAATGAAAATTGAAGTTTATTACTTAATTTGATTTTTTTCACACTTATATTTTGAGCATTAATAAAAGCCTTTTGAAATATATATGCAGTTTTAATGTTTGCCAATTAATGTTTATATTGTCAAGTTAGCAACCTCTGCTAAGTATCTCCACATTATTGTTAAAGTATCTACAGTATTACTCCACAGTATGTTTGGGTCATAAGTCTTGTTGTTTATTGCCTTGTGTAGTGATGGGTGTGTTCAGGAAGCCAGAGATGCAAAGATGCTACACATTAATGCTGTATTTATTTTACCATGATGACAGTTTGAGTGTTTGTGCTAAAAATGTAAAATTTGGCTTTACGATTAATGATTGAACGTAAGTTTTACGATTAACGATTGAACGTAAGCTTTACGATTAATGATTGAACGTAAGCTTTACGATTAACAATTGAACGCAAGTTTTACGATTAACGATTGAATGTAAGCTTTACGATTAACGATTGAACTTAGGTTTTACAATTAACGATTGACCGTAAGCTTTACGATTAATGATTGAGCGTAAGCTTTATGATTAACGATTGACCGTAAGCTTTACGATTTATTATAAACATGAGCTTTACGATTAACGATTGAACGTAAGCTTTACGATTAACGATTGAACGTAAGCTTTACGATTTACAATAAACATGAGCTTTACGATTAACGATTGACCGTAAGTTTTACGATTAACGATTGAACGTAAGCTTTACGACTACCGATTGAACGTAAGCTTTACGATTTACTATAAGCATGAGCTTTACAATTAACGATTGACCGTAAGTTTTACGATTAACGATTGAACGTAAGCTTTACGATTTACAATAAACATGAGCTTTACGATTAACGATTGAACATAAGTTTTACGATTAACGATTGAACGTAAGCTTTACGATTAACGATTGACCGTAAGCTTTACGATTAACGATTGAACGTAAGCTTTACGATTTATTATAAACATGAGCTTTACAATTAACGATTGAACGTAAGTTTTACAATTAACGATTGAACATAAGCTTTACGATTAACGATTGAATGTAGGTATTACGATTAACGATTGAACGTAAGCTTTACGATTAATGATTGACCGTAAGCTTTACGATTAACGATTGAACGTAAGCTTTACTATTTATTATAAACATGAGCTTTACGATTAGTTTCTTGATTAATTTTAATCAAATATTTTTGGACGTTATTACCGTATTATAGGCACAATTACCCCTAATGCTTATCTTGCAGGCTTCCCTGAAGAGGGTTTGCTTTGCTTTCAGTATCCATGTATTTGCATTTCCTGTATCAGACCCTCTCAGATCCACTGCGGATGCCATTTCGTTGCGTTAGCAGCCAGCCTCGTCTCGCATGATGTTAAAAAGCCCATGTGTGTGTTTGGCATTGAGCATCATTGTGATCATGGCTAGTTTAACTTCTGCGCGCTTGTTTCACTTTTTTCCCCGGCTGTATGTGCTTCACGCAGGCGGCGCACACATGCTTGCTTTTTCGACAATCGTTAAGTTTTATCGATTTAATTCTTATCGTCAATTAATCGAAGATCAATTAATTGTTAACATCGCTAAGGTAACCCACCTTATTGGCTAGTGATTTGACAACGTTACGCGCCACAACTGATTTTTACCCACATTCGGCAGGTGTTCATTTTAAACCCTGATTGTCATTCTTGCCTCGTGATAGTAGTGAAAATGAAACGTCAAATCATAAATCGAATAATTTAGTTGTTAGGTTGTTATTGATTTGTTGCTGGTAACATGCATCATTTTATTAAACCATATATACAGTAAGTTGCGTTATACAGGCTTTATCCAGTGTTATCCAGTTAGCATATTGTAATGATGACCAGTAACATGGATATATACTTTTATCCTTTAAACAGACCTGTGGTATAATATAATATAACAACATAACATAACCCAAAGTTATACAAAAAACATTCAGCAGCATAATAATATATCTAGTCATTGGTGATGTAGTGCATACAGCTCTTTTTTGGTAGAAACACCAACTGGTATACTGAGGTCTGGCCAAGTGTTCGCTCCGGCTTTGGTCCTGACATTGAGCCAGTCTTGGTGGAAAAGTGTTATTAGTGAGATACTAACATGAGCAGTAGTGTGGTCATGAAAATCATGCGGTTAGGATGCAGTATGAGACTTGTAGACATCGAGGTGTTTCACTGGATGTTGAAACCGAGCTCCGGTGTTTTTTGTTTCTGTGTTAGTAACACACATGAGCACTGCTGTTATTTTATTAAACATTGAGTCATACTGTATAACCATGGTCGGCGCGTAGTGACTGAAATCGGCACATATTGTTTCACTAAACATCTGACTTCACGTGGTGTAAGGGTTTGGGTTTGGATGAAGAACAGCACTGATTTCATCTCCTGAGGGTCTTGTTAAGATGACATCATAGATGACATCATACGTTCACACATGCTAACACAGACCAATGGCATCAGATTGGTGCTTTCTTCATCAAACTTTCAGCGAATGGCCGCAGAATTGCTGTAGACCGATGATCAGCACCGGATGCGTTTTATCGCACCAAATTATAACAAAGATCAAGACATTGTTTTTCAAAGTGCTCACAGCCCTATCACAGTTGAACGTTCCTCTTTGCTGTACAGCTTAAAGTTTTCCTCAAAGAATTATACTAACAATAAAAATGTGTGTCTGTGAGTCTTTAGTAAAGGTTTTCATGACAGAGACTCTTACGTTGCTGGATTCAGTTTCAAGCCTGCCATTCATAGTGAAGGGAATCCTTGTGAGGCATAAGCAAACCCTTATAAAGCTCTTACTAGTTAGCAATGAGAGAGAGAGAGCGAGAGAGAGCAAAAAGTCACAAACAAATCTCTATGGAGAAATGTCAGCTGCTCTTCGGCTGGGCTTGGAATTCTTGAGCTCACATACTTCACAACTGGTGAGCCTTTCTTTCTTTTTTCTTTCTTGTCTAGCTTTTTGTCTTCTCTGTTTTTGGTTTTTGTTCTGTCATTTCTCTTTTTCTAGTTTTTTCTTTTTTCTGGTTGTAAAACAATGCTGGATCTGTTTCAGGCACTGGACAGTAGGTAGAGTGGGCGGTTTCATGTTATTCACACCAGATCTCAGTCCACAGACGGTCTGTAACTCTCTCCTTCTTTCTCTCTCTCTCTTCTGTTCTCTTACAGAGAGCTCATCGTACGGCCAGGATTTAAGCCCTGCCGTTCCCGAGCAGTTCACCGGTCTGCTTCACGGTTCCTCGCCGGTGGTCGACTGTCGGGAGGGAGCTTTCAAACTGCCTGCTTCTGGAGAGGAGACCTGCGAGGTTTCCGACGCATCCACCAGCTCTGCCCCTCTCCACCATCCCACCCCGTCGGTCACCATGGAAACCGTTCTCCAGGACACAGACCCTAAAGCAATCTACGCCACCGTTCACAAAGAGCGGCGCGATTCGCCGAACCGCAACCCGTCCGTCCGCGATTCTCCGTCGACGAGGAAGAAGGCTCCTCCGGGTGATCTCAAGCTGGCTCGAAGCCTTTCGAAGTCTGATTCTGACCTGCTGGTTTCGTCACCTGGTGATGAAGAGACAGGATTGGGTGGACGAAGTGAGTCTGTGTCCGACTGCAGCATCACTAAGAGAAGACTGGAAAAGTCACCTTCTTTTACTTCAGAATGGGATGAGGTAAGATCGCCCCCTTGTGTCCTGGATGTACTGTTCTTCATATTAAATACATAGCAAATAGGTAAACGGAATACATCAAAATATGAATCATCTAAACTTACACTTAAATTTGACTCAAAGTGCAGTTTTAAATGGATTAAAAACCTCACTTCACATTCTGAAAAAAAAAATGGATTTTATAGATTTTGTAAATTAAGCATTTAATAAAGCATACAGGTTTTGATTCCAGTGCATCACTTCATGTTAGTTTGATAACACTTTACAATAAGGTTGTATTTGTTTACATTGGCTAATGCGTTAGCTAACATGAACTAACAAGGAAAAATTTAACATTGGAAACATTAAAGGTGCAATTTGTAGAATCAAGAATAAAAAAATCATGATCAAAACATTAACACTGACGTAGATTAATGACGCTCTGAAGCAGCGTGGAATTATGGGATTTGTTGTCTTTAACTCAACCGCTCATGGACAGAAATCAGACGGGACAAGAAATCATGTTGACGGATGAGGTAAAGTAATCAAGTTTTATAAATATTGCGTTTGATGTCATCGTTTTATGTCATTATGTAAGGTTTCTTGTAATGTTCAAAACTTAATTGTTAGTCATAGATGTTACACTATTAGTCCAGTTTGATGTTGTGTTAACACAGCACAGAATTAAGTGTTCAAACTCACAATCTACAATGATTTTTCACATAATGTATTGACAGTACAAATATTATTGTGAGGTTATGGCCGACAGATGCTATACACTTACTAACCGCATTTGTCCACGACACGTCATGTGGTTTTTTTCGTCAGTAAAGGTGGTAACAAATGGTAACGTGGATATTAAAGTCATTGACAGGTCTCGTGTCACTGTTTAGGATGGCAATTTTCTCACAATTTTCAATTAAAGATAATTAGCAAATAAGTAATAAGCAGAACAAAATATATAACACTGGCATAGTGGTTTTTGGATATTTTACTGCAAATATCTTACAAATTGCACATTAAATCTGACTTCACGTTAGTTTGAACCATTACTAATTAATAGTTCTAATTAAAAGTTATAACATTAGTTAATGCACCATGTACTAACTTGAACAATTGTTTTGCCATTAACAAAGATTAGTGAATGATGATAAACTATATTGATCAACAGTTGTTGTATTTACTAATGTTAACAAATACAACCTTATTGTAGTGTGAGCGTTAATATGAAACTAAAGAGTTGAATGTTATTTTAAAGCTGTTTTGAATGGCTCAGAGAGTCATCTGGAGTCTGTTGAGATTGTTATTGTTTATGAAATAATAAATGATGACCTTTTTAGTTCGCCATTTATCTTTTCATAGAAACTAAATGTGTTGTTTATTCAGAAACCGTAAATGCTAAAACAATGCTTTTTTATGCCATCTGGCAGTTTTCGACGGATTTATTTTAATGGTGTACGATTAAATAACAACTTTACATGGGTATTAAAATGACATCCAGTTCTGTAGCCTTAGCTTGAATCTAAAGATCTTTAAACAGGATACAGGTGTATGGTTTCTCTCAGGTAATGGAGACAGATCTGTATTAAGTGTGCAGGTGAATGTGTTGCTGCTTGTTCCGGGTTTTATTTTAGTGTAAGATTCATTATACCCCTCTGTGGTTGATAGTTGTATTAGCGTTTTTTTTTCTTTACATTTCTGAAGTATAATTAATTATAATGAAGAAATCAGTAATAAAACCTTAAGGGTAACAGTTTGCTGTTTGCTATGAGTCTAAAATTGCCCTGACACACCAAATGGTTGGTGGTCAAGTAAGCTCATCAAGTCTGTTCTGCCTTGGGTTGCCAACTGTTCATACAGGACCTCCTGCGTCCCCTTTTTTTGACTGCTATGCTGATCTAACCAGTGTTTGATACAACAGGCTTGTTGCGACTTCATGTGGCACCACAAGAACCGAGAGGCAGTTGACATTAAAATCCAGTGAGAGCGATATGAGAAATCATACAGGGGAGACTGTTATCGAAATGTTCTCGATGACTTTGATGTCATCCACCTGTCGGTTCTGAACAAGCAGTAATAGCAGCAGTGCTGATCACGACACTTGAGAATGATCACAAACACCTGTCATCCAGTCACAGACCGCCTCAAGTACAATCAGCATAAGTTAACGTTTACTTCTGTATATAGTTTGTTATTTAGCAGTTTTTGCATGTACGCCTCAATCTAAAATGCCCCAATGCATTTGCAACTTTTCTAGGACGTTCTCTCACTTCTGGGGCCGGATTCACGAAAACATTCTTAAGACAAAAAATAAGAAAGTTCTTAAGATAAATTATAAGAAGTTCGTAAGAATGTTCCTAAGTGCAATTCTCAAACATTTCTTAAGAAGTTCTCAAATTTTTTCTTAAGAATATCTTAAATTTGTCTCTTAAGAATAAAATGACAAGCTTTGGAATGAATTATGATACCCTGCTAATGATGTAATAAACTTATTAATCTTTTGACTAACGTTACCTTGCGATCATTAACGCGATACAAACGAGTGATACATTAAGACTATAGAGAATGTTATTCGCTGTTGTAACAGAGGCCAGCTAGTATTAAGGCGGTGCGGTGAGTAAATATCATTTCCTAACGTCGCAATCGGTCCGTCGTTCGGGTCGAGCGCACTGGGCGTGCGTGCTTCACTCTCCGTGCTCACGGCTTCGTCTCCCGCGCTCGCGCGTCAAGAGACGGACGCGGAGGGTGCAGCGTGCCCGCGGTTTCAGATCCCCTCGACTCACATGACAAAGCGATTACCGGTTCGCCTCCCGCTTAGAGCGACTTTTAGCTGTTAAGTAATTTCACAATGAATGTAGACTATTACTGAGGAAGTTAAATGTTTGCTAATATTATCACTAATACTTATTTGTTTTTCATGACATACTGAGTAAGCCATTAAACTTCATTATATGAGTGTGAAATTCCTCTTTAAACTAATCTTTGTGAAGTAAATTGATTAAATTGCCATTTCATACTACAAAATAGCCTACAACATGTCACATTTAAAACAATCACATTAACTTATAAAACATCTTACATTTTGAGATTTAGGACTACTGTAAGGTTGTCCTAACTTTAAGATGTTATTTAAGACAGTTTATTTTTCGAGAATTGGAATTCTTCCTAAATTTTTTCTTAAGAACATACTTAAGGAAAAAAATAAGAACTTTCTTAAGAAGCTTTTTTGAGAATACAAAATATTCTTAATTTTTTTCTTAAGCTTGAATTTAAGATAAAAATGTCAGTTAAGAAGATTTTTCTTCTTAAGAATGTTTTGTGAATCCGGCCCCAGATTCATAGCCTGTAAGTATATTAAGTATTTGATGTTGCCAAACTACAGCTTACAGTACGGATGCTCGGATCAGGATTTTTGCAGCCGATGCCGATTACCGATTTGTTGTCTTCGTGATCGACCGGTACGAATGCCAATACGGATTCTTCAAGCTGATATGCAAGCTCTTTGATGACTACAACTGTTACCATTTTTTCTAGATAAAGTAATACAAAAGATGTTGCCTTTATTACTTGCAGTAATTAGATATATTATTGTTTTAAAAGGGAATCAAATAAATAAGCACCACAAATATTTCTTCTGCAAAGAGATATCTTAAAGGAACAGTATGTAAGAAATTTATATCAATTAATCATAAAATGGCCCTGATATGTCACTAGACATTAACAAATACTTTTCATTTCAAATACTTATATCACTGACAACAGTGGTCCGGCCAGGATATTGTCATTTAAAAAGTGGAGTTGCAGCCCTCAACTGATGTTTATGTTGTCATGTTGAATATTGGCCACCGGTTGTGTGATTGCAGTACCAGTTTTAGCCACAAGTTTCCTGATTGCAGTACCAGTTTTGGCCACAATCCTACATACAGTTTCTTTAAATATGCCTTTTTTTAAAAAGGCTTAAAGCAACACTAAAGAGTTTTTGCTCTTTGCTTCCCCTATATGGCCTATAGAGGGCTGCAAAGCAAATGTGAAAGTGCCGTTCACCCTGTTTCAAGTGGATGAACCACTGAAACTTTTTTGGAAATGATATTTTAAGGTAAAAAAAACTCTTTGGTGTTGCTTTAAGTCTGTTAAAGGTAATGAAAATAAAACACTTCAGTCTTTACTGTATGAATTAAATATACAAGCATTCATATGAAGTACAACAGTTCTTCAGTGAACAGCAGAGAGTGAATGAAAATATGAAATATGAAAAAAAAAATCGATTCCGCTCTTTGAGAATTGATTTTGAATTGACCACGTAAAAAACAGTTAATCGAAAAATCTATTTATTTGCCCAGCCCTACTGCTGTGTGTGTGTTTAAACTGTCAAAACTTTAAAACACATCCAAATAATAACGTTTCTGTATGAGGATGCAATTGTCCGCGATAGATATGTGTTGTATACGCTGTTTGATGGGGATGTGGAGACGCCTCGCACTGTTGACCCGAGCGTGTCCTTATAGAAAATACACGTATCTCTGTTAAGGCAGAGAGAGAAATCCAAATCTGCACGTCGCACATGAGCAACAGGTTATTAAAAACATGGCACTGACGAAAATGCTCTCTATTTGCAGCCGCATTCAGGATCCCTATGATAACAAAAGTAAACAGGAAGATTGATTCACGAGATCGGCTAATTTAGCAAGTAGCGATAATGACTCCATCGCTACTTGCTAAATTAGCCGATCTCGTGAATCAATCTTCCTGTTTACTTTTGTTAATGCCAATATCTGCCGATACCGATCTGCAGCCGATCGATCGGAGCATCCCTAGCTTACAGGATCTATGTTAGTCACATGTAGCATTAACATGAAGGGATAGTGTTTTTAACCCTTATTACACGGCTCTCTGGAATGCTTGATTCTGATTGGTCAGTTGAGACATTTGCAGGTTCGTTCTTTTCAAATAATAACCGCTCCAAAGTAATAACGCATAGCCGGTACTACTTGTACGAGTAAAATCGCTCCGCGCCAATAAAGATCAATAAAGATTACTGTTTGTTTGGCGCCATCTTGTGACAAACACTGGACAACCACGACAAGACACAGACAGCTTACTGAGACTGAACTTGACAAAATAGAGCATGACAGCTACGAAGCCAACACACAAAAAAATACAGAATGGGCATTAAAACTTCTCAAAGACTGGCTAAAAGAGAAAAAATGGAGACAGACAAGTATGAAGCAGAGGATCTTAATAAGGTATTACGATCATTTTATGCATCTGTGCAAAGTTTCGCGGAAGGATAAAAATGTTAATTTAAAACAAATATGCCAATAAAATGTTTCAAATTCATATTCATGTCCGGTTTTTTTCTTATGTGACAAGTAGCCGTGTAATAAGCGGGATAATGTAGAGGCAGCCGGTAGTTATTGGGAAATAAGCCCCTTCAGTGTGATACAAGACCCTCCGCTTCGCGTCGGGTCCTGATCACACTGTCGGAGCTTATTTCCCGATAACTACCGGCTGCCTCTACATTATCCCTTACTTAGTGCAGGAATCAAAAGTGTTTTAGACCAGTGGTTTTCAATCTTGTCCTAGGGGACCCACAGCTCTGCATATTTTCTATGTCTCCCTTAACTGACACACCCAGTTCTGTTCATGGATCTCTCCCTTAATGAGCTGATGATCTGAATCAGGTGTGTTAGATAAGGGAGACATGCAAAATGTGCAGGGCAGTGGGTCCCCTAGGACAAGATTGAAAACCACTGTTTTAGACGGATAAAGTAAAACCAAAGCTTGTAAACCAATTGAAAGCATTTCAGAGAAGCACAGTGTTAAAAGTACCTGCTGTAAATTAACAAACTTACTAATAAACCTATCGTATGTTGCCAAGGCATATGAGTTATAAATTAATGTTTAATTAGGAGATTGTATTCAGAGTGACAGTTGGCAACTGTAGATCTGTGATATGAGATAACTTTCTGTACCAGCAGGTGTCAGTAGTTGGTGCTCATTACTCAAAACTGGAAGAATGAAGAGCTGTGACTGCAGTGATGCAAAACATAAACAAATCAGCACTCGCTTAACAGTTTCACACACATCTCACTCATCACAAATGGATTTGCAATGTCTTATAAGACATAATTTATGAAAATATTAATGTATTAGAATAAGAGATGGAAAGAATGAGAAGCATTCGGTGCATTGCCTCTTCTCTTTGGTGTTTGCTTGCTTCTGTTTTCCTTCATGTGCACTGGTTGGGTATTCCAAACAACCAATCAGAATGATCCAATTCTCAGATGAGCGCCACCACTGCTGAATTGGCAAAATTAAAGGTGACGGTGACTTACTTTAGTGGAAAAATGTAGACGCTGAAAGCTGGCCGACCGCAAACCATTGGCTTGTGTACCGGGCTTAACAATCACCCAGATTAACATCTATATACACCACCACTCTCAATTATATTCAGAATATATAAAACTTCAGTTTATAGTGAAATATTGCACATGTGTTTGGAGAGTACCTCAGGTCTGCTATCAGCTTTTGTTTTCAGGGTGGCCTGCTAACAGACACTTGGGCGTGCGTGCGTGTGTGTGTGTCTGTGTGTCTAATTTTTCATTCAGAGAGGAGGATTTGACTTGCATGAGGTTCTCTGTCTGCTGTGAAGGGTGATGGGGGGGGTTTAGTAAATAAAGGCTCATGGTAGCACTTATGGTTTTCAGGAGTACACAGATTGTGATGATGTAAGCACATGTTAAGAGAGGGGTGGCCCTTACCGAGAGCTCCAGGGTTTTAAATCAGTCAGTCATGTCACTTTCATCAGTGCCGGTCTCTCCATGTATTCATCTGTCTGCAGTTTCTCAAAGGCCCAATGGCTTCCACCAGATCAGTGTTTGTGAGTGTGATTTATTTTCTATCATCTTCTGACACAGTGTTTTTATGAGGTCTGTAACTTCTGAACTGTGTCTTTCATATTAGAATAGCAAAACAACATGCTAATTTATTTAAATGTATTTAAGTCTTGATTTATCTGGACAGACTTTACTTTTAGTATTTTCAGGAGTGGCACTTTTTAATTATGTTTTTCACTTATGTTGTGCCATTTATTTGTAGTACAGCAGACACTGAGAAATCTTTTTGATTTTCTTTGTTTTTTTTATTTTTATATATTTTATTAATTTATTCTATATCAATACCGTAATTTAAAGTGTAATTTTTCTTTTTGCCGTTTTGAAACTCTTATATTATACTAATTCCCCAGCATTTTCTAGGATTTTTATTTATTCAGCTAAACTTAATTTAATATTTTGCAATATCTGTTAAGCTTTCAGCTTATTTCATAATATTTTTTATTCAGATGTTAATATCAGATGTTTGAATGAATAATGTATGTTTTACTGTGTGTTTGGTTGTAAGGATGTTTTGGTCTTGATGTGAAGCTCTCTTATAGTGTTTGTATTAGCAGGAGTCTGTCTGAGTTTCAATATGTTTAATAAGTGCCAGCCCGGCTCTTTTGTGACTGGTGTTCACCTCACGGTCTTGGCCCTTTTGGCCTTTTGTTCATTCATGCCAGCTTTGCCAGATGCCTGGGGTGTTTGTGACCCTCTTCAGAATAGATAAGTGCTGTGCTGTACCCCAAACACACAATACACACAACGTACACCCTACGCTTGAGCTAGACTTCAGCTGTTGACCTGTGACTCTATGGCTCTCTTTGACTTGTCTATTGTTGGAGCTGTTTACCATGATAACACCCTTATAGGCCTCACATCACAATCTCTCTCTCTCTCTCACTCTCTCTCTCTCTCTCTCTCTCTCTCTCTCTCTCTCTCTCTCTCTCACTCCCTCTCTCTCTCTCTCCCTCCCCCCTCCCTCCCTCCCTCTCGAATCTGACTACAGGCACCAAGAATCAATAACATTTTGTTTGTGTTTTGTACCCGTGGGGTTCACAGGTTTGGATTTGTCTTCTCCGCCTGTTATCCTCCTGATGGCGACGTGAATTGTGTTTCCAATACAGTCTTTATGTTAGATGAGCATTTGTGTTGTGTGTGTTTGTGTGTGTGGTGTTATTGTTGTTTTAGAACAAGGTTTGCTTCAAGGGCTTGGCATAGAGTCTTATGTATTTAATTATGCACCTTCTGGTGAATCTCTTTGGTGTGAAGTGGGTCATGAGTCTCATGTGGTGGTTTTATCATATAAACACTCATGCTATATTCCTCAGGTGTGTAGGTCTGGTTGTTAAACTGTTGTTGTTTTATTATTATAGACCGCTGAGGTCTTTACTAAGCTAATGCCCCTTGGCCTGCTCCAACTTATAAATAATAAAGTGTGCTATTGAGGGCCACACTCACTTTTATAAATAACCAATCAATACAGAGTAAACACCACATGATTTTCAGATGCTGTGGAGGAAAGAGTGTCACTTCTAAGAAATTGCTTTAATAAGAGGCACTTTTAATTTGTGTGTACACTCACCGGCCACTTTATTAGGTACACCTTACTAGTACTGAGTTGGACCCCCTTTTGCCTTCAGAACTGCCTTAATCCTTCGTGGCACAGATTCAACAAGGTACTGGAAACATTCACCAGATTTTGGTCCATATTGACATGATAGCATCACGCAGTTGCTGCAGATTTGTCGGCTGCACACCCAGCAAAGTTATGGGGTCCAAACAAAGGTCTTCTGAGGGTAATCCGTGCGGTTTTGTTGTAGAAATATCCATATTTAAAACTTGATAAACGAAAATAACTAGCTTCCGGTAGCGCCACCATTTTAGACTCTTCTGTATTCAGGAGAGAGTATCAGCGTAGTGTACTCACTTTTCTTAGTGACGTATGACAAATGTGGAGGGCAGAGAAACTTCCGTAAACTGCAGACGCGACTAAGATGGCGGTGTTTCCGGAAGTGAGTTATTTTCATCACGTCACTTCAAACAAGGGATAAAAGAAGTTTGTGTCAAAGTGAAGTTTGTCTGCAGTGTGGTTAAAATCTTCAGCTTGAATTTTTTTTATTGATTTGCACACTTTTGTTGTATTATGTTTTGTTTGGCACTTGACCACTCAAATAATGTGTGTTTGGCGTTTGTGATATGCTTTTAAATTCAGAAAGAAAATTGTCGAGTTTCTCTGCACTCACCACAGACAATACAGAGAGTTGATGTAGGTGGTGTTGTACATCTGATTGATGCACGTATGTGTATGTCTGTCCATCTGTGTACATCTGTCTGTAACAGTGTGTGAAACACATGCTCATGATAGCATTAGAAACTGACATTCATCAGCAGTGAAAATCATGTGCTACCCATTGAAAATGAGAAACCTGCCATGGGACACACGAGATGTCAAATATACTTCACAAATTCTTCTGATGGAGTCTGAAGTGAAAAGATTCTTGCGGTTAATCCTCAAATCAACAAAACTCTGCATTTTTGTAGATGGAGCAAAAGCAGCTGTAACTTTAGGATCAAAGCCTCTCCACTTTTATTTTTCCAGTTTTTATTTTTGAAGGCCTACAGTGGAGCGCCAACATCACCTTTTATCCCACACTTTTTATTATTTGTTCCAGTTGGCTATATTAATATATTACTATTAATAGGGTTGTCTGTGTTGAAGACCAAGCATTGTTCTCTGTTTAGCAAAAAATTACAATTGAACAAAGTTGGTTTTCTCACTGCAGAGACAAAGGATTTCTCTCTCTATTCCATGGAGACCGCGGCCCGACCAAAAAGTAAGAAACCGCATACCGTCGTCCAGGCTTTCTGTCGACCTCTGCTGTTCCAATGCTTTAAGTTTTTCCATGTAGATCCTGAAGATTCTCTGCTGAAATCACAGTAATGACGCACTCTAAACATGATTATTGATTCAACTTCATGTTGTTTCTGAACCTGTATGCCATTCTTTCTTTAATGTTCAACACAAAAAGAGATATTTTGAGGAATTGAATCCGGCATGCTCTTCCATGCAATCATATTTTGTGATCAAGAGTTCCAGAATAAATGCACATTAAACTACTCCATATGACTTGTGCACAACATTACAAGTGTTTTTACAGATCAGTGAAACTGAATCTCTGCTTTGTGCATGAATCATATGAAGTAGATTATTGTGTGCGATCTTTAAAGCTGTGGTCAGAGTTAAATTAATTGTTTGAGAAAAGAGCCAGATTATTCTAAATATCTCATTTTGTGTCTCATTTGTTGAAGTGTTGATTTAAATATTGGTTTGGAAACATGAATTGCGTCCTCTTATAGACTCGCGTGGGTTCTCTTATGTGTCCAGTGGTGGATGAATTCCAGCTTTCTCTTTGTTTTGTCGATCTTGCTTCATTTGATAAGCAATCGCTCAGAAGCTTTCCTCTCACGCTGACTTGATTTTCTTCCTTTACTAACTCTACTTATGTTACAGTACGTCTGAAAGCATTTGCATGCATTTCTGCCAGTGTTTACTATCAGTCATAGAGACATTATCTTTGAATTAAACACATTTCTGTGTGTGTCAGTTTTAAATGAATTCTCTTTATATTATGTACGTGCTATTTTGGCTGCACGGTAAATCACATGCGATAGTCAGTGAAGCCGGTTCCTTGATTAGTAGTATATCACCATCACCTGCTTTCAGATGAAGCACCATTTACTTCACAAAGCTGTAGTTCCCTGACAAGCTGGGCCATATTGCATACATATCGCAGGCAATATGTCCGCGATGATACATGGGAATTTGCCCCTATTGTCAGTGAACTACAACTTTGTTGGCTACAAATGATGAGCTCTCAGTACAGAAGAGTTTAATAACGGTTACAGACAGAGATCTTTAACTCAATGACGTGGATTCAGTCTCTGAATGAATGAATATATTTATGTAGAAATCTTGACATAAGGCTTCAGTATAGTCAGCCAATGTTCTTTTGTTTTGTTTCTTAGGGTTCTGTCCATCACTAAAAGTGTTTGGACATCATGATCACTGGCTATGTTTACATGCACAAAATTTTGTTTTCCAATTGAAGGTTTACGACAGTACAGTTTACATGTGTCCTAAACATTGCATTGCTGATTAAAATGTTCGTTTACATGTACATTTTATATAATCCGAACCGACGTGTGCACAAACGCCACAGCCAGGGTTGCCAGAATTGCATATCAAAAGCATCCTAATGAATATTCACAGCCCAAATAGCAATAACTCATCAACAAAATCCTTTCATCTTTAACATGCAGAAAAAAATAAACTCACTTCAACCGTTTAAAAGTTGCCCAAATCTGAAGGTGGCAAAAAGCAGAGCACTTGGCAACGTAGTGCACATGTACAAATAAATGCACAAAGTCAAAGCAAAGGTGGAGAGAGTTGTTTTTAAGAAGTTTTTTTTTTTGATATACGCAAAGAAAAAACACTTTTTGAAAGGCAGGTCGCTATTTTGTAATGGAATGATATGAATGACATGAACAATGCAGAATGTACAGCGCAAGACCCCATTACCTTAACTCATTCCCTTTTTGTTTTTGAAAAGTTGCCCGCTAGCATTTTTTGTGATTTCAGAAGTTTCACAAAATGCTTTCCAGGAAATTTTTCTTCTAAAAATATATAAACATACAATTATATCAAATGAAAGAACAGACCCTCTGCTTTTAAACAAACATTAAACAAACAAAATGGGGAAAAACCTTTAATTCGATCTTAATTTTTTCTCTGTTTATAAACTCTAAAATGTGGGTGTTTTTCTTCAAAAAGGTGTTTTTTTAGCAAAAAGCTGAAATAATTGCATTTTCATGAAGGAATTTTTTATAGATCAGATTCGAAACGATAATCAAAACATACATGGAGTGTAAAAATAATTACGTTTTTTTTTATTGGGTAAGAGCAGGGAAAGAGCGTCAATGTTGGGGAAAGAGTTAATAATAATGCATGTTGCCATTTGCCTTGCAATTGCATGTTTCTGTTACAAGAATCATGTGATGCGTAAATAAGAGGTAAATATATGATGTGAACTTGAGCACAGTTCTTCTGCGCATGTGCCCAATATTATTGTATATGATTTGAAAAAACTGATTCACGCGTTTACAGCGTACTTTACTCCTGATGATCAGATCACAGATCGGACTACACCACACCTTTCAAACCATCCAAATTTGCATCAGATCGACTTCAATAGTACTGATTAAAGTGTTGAGGATTGAGCCATCAATACGATTACAAAAAGACTATTTGGATGCATGTAAACGTCCCCAGAGTGAGTACTAACTCAGATTCAAGAGTAAACTAGCTTGTTAATGTGCTATTTGAGTTTATTAAAGCAACACTATGTAGTTTCCATGTAAAAATGACTTGCAACTCCCCCATGTGGTTGAAAAGTGCAACAGTGCTTTCAGAGTGTGCTTGTAGCAGCTAGGACGTTGCTCAGGTTGCAGCAACAGTACAATTTGTCCAGTTAAAAGTTGTTCTATCACTGAAATAATTTTAGAGACATTATTTAAAGGTAAAAAAACTCCATAGTGTTGCTTTTATCTCTCTTTGGAAAATGGTAGCATTATACTGATGGTTTCTCACAAGAAACACAAACTGATATCTGATTTATTACAGTTTGACAACTTGTATTAACATAATTTTTAAAACTCTTCTGTTAACCAGGTCTTAGGAACTACAGTAAAAATGAAATAATAACAATAAAAATCTGTTTATATTACTCGAGGAAGATATCCTATGTGATTCAATGATTGGTTGATGTCATCACATGACCTCTGAACTCTTTGTCTCTTCGGCAGGGTTTTGTTTCATGTGACTGTGCTTTTGTTCAAGAACGTAATGTGTTTTCTTGTTCTTCTGCATGTTAAAGAGTTTAACTCTGTCATGATGTTTAGATTTCATGGGGTGTTTAGACTGTGTACTGTATGCTGGGCGGTGTCATCTTCACTTTTTGCATGGGTAACCAGGGGGTGGTGATGTAACACTTATGGAGATGGGATTGGATTGGATCAGAGCTGGTATATATACTGTGTATATATACAGCTTTCAGACATCTCTTTTGGCAAACTGCATTAAATGTATAATCTTGTGTGTAATGGATGGTAAGCTTCCTGTGGAGGGTGAGTCCTGATGCTCACAGGAATATAAGGAATGGAAAAGTCTAACATGAATGAATCGGCTTACACAAACGTTTTACTGTGTGGTCTAAAGGCGATTATTATTTCACAATGGTTTGTTTATATTTTACAGATTGAGAAGATCATGACTCTGATAGGAGCTGGCATTGATTTCTCTAAAGAACAGGACTGCCCTGTTTCAGGTATGAGCTATTCATAACATTTTCATATAAATATATAGTTTTGTTTATACAAATATTTCAAGTATATTCTTTCTACACTTGTGATTAGTATCTGAGCTCATGTATATGATGGCAGGGTCATGGTTAACACACACATGCTCTTTATACATCGAGTCATAGGTCCAGCTGGCAACACTTTCTAATCCTAATCTTTACACTTTTTCTGTCTTATAAAAGGCAAGATAATTTTTTTTAGATAATCAATTCTCATGACAGGGTCTTTGTGAATGTTATATTGAAATGAGGTGCATTGCATGGGCTGTTTTATGAGAGGAGACCTGACTGAGTAGTCCAGCATTGAAACACAATCTCTTGATGGGCAAGAGGAGGATGGAGGCCAAAAGGGTTACATTAGTAAATGAAGGAGATGGAGTTGGCTTGCCCTTTAAATGGAGAATGAGAAATCCCGGTGTGCCGCTGAAGGACAAGGGGACACTTGAGAGTTAAATCAATGGATGCTGAGATGCTTGAAGATTCAGCGTGATGATGCTTGACCTCGATCTGTATGGACACGCTCAGTTATTGACCCATACCAAATAAACTGTCACTGTATCCCATACTTCTTAAAAGCTCCTGGTCTTCAGTTCTCTCTCACTAAAGCATTGAGTTTATTAAAGTGGTTTATATGTCTGTAAGGGTTCTGTGTACACCTGCTGGACTCACTGACACACAAGCACAAAGTCATGTGATGCTCCTTATGACCTCATTTCCTGTTTTCTTTCAGGCTCATACCTGCATTTTCTCTTTATTAGTGACACTATCTTTATAAGCATTGCATATTATATAAAGTTTTTATATTTGGGCCGGTTAACAATAACCTGATGTTGGGCTGTCTGATATGTGAGATCATCCTATCGTCAGCCTGTGAGCTCGACGATACATGATAGTATCGGGCGGGGCAATAGTTTATTTATTTATTCCTTTTCAAAAAAGAAGCTGATTTACTCTTAAGGGCAGCTGGCAACACTGTCACGACCACAACCTTCTTAAAACTGTTGCCATTGATCCTAGCGTGTCATTAATCCACAGGTTCTTCTGAAATTTTGGGAGCGGAACAACACACTTGCTGGTTTTAAACCCCTGCATGCCTAACAACCTCCCTAATACAAGTAATTTTAGAAACGTGGGAGTTACAAGTTCAGCTGCAAGAAGGAGTCCGTGCTGCGTGCATTCAGGTCTGAGCAAGAGTCCAAGAAACACGCATTATGAGTTCAGGTGCAAGAAGGAGTCCATGCTATGTGCGTTAAGGTCCGAGCAAGAGGCCAAGACACGTGCTTTACGAGTTCAGGTGCAAGAAGGAGTCCATGCTAAGTGCGTTCAGGTCCGAGCATAAGTCCAAGAAATGCGCATTTCAAGTTTAGGTGCAAGGAGTCCATGTTACGCGCATTCAGGTCCGAGCAAGAGTCCATGCTATGTGCATTACAAGTTCAGATGTAAGGAGTCCCTGCTACACGCATTTAGTTCAAGCAAGAGTCCAAGGCGTGCATTTCAAGTTCAGGTGCAAGGAGGAGTCCATGTCGCCTGCATTCAGGTCCGAGCAAGAGTCCAAGAAACACGCATTAAAAGTTTAGGTGCAAGGAGTCCATGCTACGCGCATTCAGGTCCGAGCAAGAGTCCATGCTACGTGCATTACAAGTTCAGATGTAAGGAGTCCCTGCTACACGCATTTTGTTCAAGCAAGAGTCCAAGGCGTGCATTTCAAGTTCAGGTGCAAGGAGGAGTCCATGCCGCCTGCATTCAGGTCCGAGGAAGAGTCCAAGACATGCACATTACAAGTTCAGGTCTAAGCAGGAGTCCGCATTACAAGCTCTCTCACGCAAAGTGAAGCTCATGATGAAAATAATTAAAAACTATATAATAAGCAAACATGAAGTCTGACTATCGTCGATAGGATCGTCTACACAACCCTACAACAACCCACTGACCGCACTAGCAATTGCATAGTAATTTCTTATCCATCAATCAGAGCACTAACATCAGTTTTATCACAGGGTAATACTGTAAAATCGGTCATTTAATTTCTTATCCTGAGGTCATATTTATATCTATAATACATTTTAATATCAAACTCCTGCAACCGGATTTTATATTTTTTGGTTTTCTCTCTTTCTGTCTGTTTGGGGACGGATGCTAAAATATTAAGATGCGTGTGTGTCAGGGGAATTAGATGAAGAACTGCCCTGCAGATCAGCAATAAACCCAGACCTACAGCCTCAGGTCTAGAAGCATATGTCTCAGTCTTTGTGCTGTTGACTTTGCAACTCTTTTCTTGGAAGCAGAATGAGAGTGACGTTGGTTTAAATAGGGAGATGAAGAGAAATGATCCCTATTGGGTCAATGAACAGGACAAAGGCTGAATGAGTCTTTCTACAATGGACAGAATGCCTGCAGTTTCTTTAAGGTGGAGCGAGAGAGAGCACAAGTAAGAGAGAGTTAGGGAGGGAGGGGAGAGCCAGAGGGAGGGAAGGGAGGGAGGCAAAACGAGAGAGCTGCAGAGAAGATTTGACACCGTCCGGTTGAACGAGGAGACCGCACCTTTAGTGATGGAGGGATTACTGCTCACGAAACATTTCTTAGCGCTCATTTAATAAAGTGTGTCGTCCAGTGAGTCACGGTGGAGGAACCGCTGACATCTCTCTGACCTTGCATTACTAAACCCAGCGAGTGTCACGATGACCGGGATGCCTAGAGGAACTACTCGTTTTGAAATGATGAACTGATATGCATGAAGTAACACCGTTTGGATTTCTACTGAATCTTGACTTTTTTTGCTTTGTAAGGAAGTCTTGTAGTTTAGTAATAGAGAGTCACAGATTAAGTGGAATGACTCAGGCTGACACCATGAGAACGGCTGTAAGGGTTTTCGATTTGATTTGCTTTTACCCTTTTTTCAGGTTTTTTTTATAAGAGTTGCTGATGCATATATTTGCTATCATGTTTTGATATTTGTATCAGTTTATGGATGTAAATGTTACTTTAAGACGTAGTCTGTGTTGGGTTGAATGGAGTTTATATAAAGGTTAAATAGAGCTTTTTTGCCTATAAACAGCAGTTTAGTATATTTGGTTATTTTGTCTTTTTTCTTATATTTTTATCACACAACTGTGCACGTTTGATCTTGAGGAGTCATTGAGTGATTTTGAACAACGCTACTCATGTAATCCTGTCTGGCTTTTAAGTTCTCATAGAGATTGGATTAGAAGTTAATTCACATATTGCTAAGATGAAGAGCAGAGACTCATGATAGAGCTCTACAGTAGTTTAGTTTCTCTCGGGAGATTTCAAGCACTTTGTAGTGAATATTTAATGTCTCGGCATCAGTTTGTGAACTTATTGAGCACACGGACACTTTTCTGTCATTGGTAGAGTTGCATAGACAGCAAAGGCCTGGTTGAGGTTCAGTAGATATCAGCTCAGGTTTATTTCTGCACTTACATCTATATGGAGACACCAGATCAACATTTATCCTCATCTGTGCTAAAAGAATGAAGACGTTAAGCTACAAGATCTTCTGAAACTCTTCTGGATTGTCGGGAAATAAATTCTTCACAGATGTTTTTGCTTGGAATACTCGTGCGTGTGGATATTCATGTTTCGTCATTTTCTGCAGATGAAACTTTCCCTTTTTGAATTTTAATATCCAAACTTTTGATTCATTGGGTGTTTTTTAGACTCATTGACTGTTTCGCATTGCTCATTTGCACAATTGCTAAAAGCAAACTTGTCTGGAATGGGAATTGTTTTACGTACAGTAAAAAATCATGCGGTGTTTAAATCTGTGACTCATACCAACATTGTGCCCATTTTCACCATAGACAATATTTACCCTTGGATTCATTCTTATTAAGCGTGGTTTAGCTCCTGCTGCGGGAGCGACCACACCTCTGATCGGGACACTGTCACCTCTGCCGTCCTGGTGTTTCTGTTCTCGGCACTGCTGGCCGAAGATGATGTGGCAATGCCACGTCTCTTCCACCGAGTGCCGATGTTACCGTCTCAACGGTTTCTCGTTGCTCAAACGCCTTCCTGTATCTGCAGGTGGATCTGGGAGGCTTCTGGATCAGCCGGTTGGTGATTGGTTGGAACACATAGGTCTTCCACAGTATGAGAGTAAATTGCTGCTCAACGGCTTTGATGACCTGCGATTTATGGTGAGTTTCTAGTTTTATCTCCTTTCTATAAATCAAATACACCTTTAACCTGTCTGTATGCAAATGACCTGGTATTATTGGCTAACATCTTCATGTTTAAGTAACATTTTTGACAAGAAAAATAAAAAATATGCTCTTAAACCACAACTTTTCGTCTAGGTCCGGTCCAGCGTGACTTACGTAAATGCGTAGTGACGTAGGGAGGTCACGTGTTACATATATAAAACGCACATTTGCAGATCATTGTAAACAATAAACTGACACAAAGACATTAATTAGTATCAGTTGACATACAACAACGTAGGAACGGTCCTCTTTCTCAACACTTATAAAATACTGGGGGCAATTCCGTGTTCGTCCTCTGTGACCTCTTGACGTCATGACGTATTGCATGGGGTCACGCTGACGCATCACGACCGGATCTAGACGAAAAGTTGTGGTTTAAAAGAGCATATTTTTATTTTTCTTGTCAAAAATGACAATTGTTTCGCAAGATAAGACCCTTATGCCTCGTTTGGGATCGTTTAGAGTCCTTTGAAACTCTGTTGAAAAAAACTGTTAATTGTTGAGTTAAGTATTAAATGTTGGGCTCTATTAAAGTCCATTAAAATGAGAAAAATCCTGCAATGTTTTCCTCAAAAACATAAATTCTTCTCGACTGAACAAAGAAAGACATCAACATTTTGGATGACATGGTGGTGAGTAAATTATCTAGATTTTTCTTTTAAGAAAATGGACTATTCCTTTAACACCGACTGTGATGTCACAGTCAAGATGTACGCCCCAACATTAAATTAATAATTTAAGTACAATGTTGTTACAATGTTAAAAACAAAGTTTTGACTGCTAAGTTAGCACTGCATGCTAGTTAATGCTATATGCTAGCGTTTACATTGTTTTGCAGGTCCATACTGTTAAAACATAAACTTACCACTCAGAAACGCCCGTAAACAGTCTCCAAACAATTAATTATTCCTCAAAATCTGTATCTTCGTCTTGAAACCGACTCAAACATAAGATCGGTTTACACACACATAGAGAGCTACTGAACTGAACTGCTCTGAGAAACAGCCAATCAGAGCAGAGCTCAACATTTATTATTCATGACCCTTTCAAATAAGGTAATAACAGAGAATTTCATTCTAAAGGCAAGTCTTAGGGTTGTAAATGGACATTTTATCTTTAAACCTGTGATATACTTGTATGTCCTATTTATACTGTTTGCTGTTTTTTTTCAAACCACTGAAGCAACGCATCTTTCTACAGGCGCCGTAAGAGAGTTTGTGTTCTGTAACATTATCCATACCGTCAGCATTTTTCTAATCCAAAGTGACCAGAAAATTATTGGTCAGTGATAAGTTGTTAACAGTTGGGATGTTGTTATTATATTGGAGGTGAAGTGGAGTTTAAGTTTAGACAAAACTCAATCTTTCTGAAGAATAGTAGACAATGAGACTCTACTCAATAAACCAAACTTAAAATAGTTTAGAGAATGAGACTACACTACATTTGTGACGATGACTATATCAGAACAAAGCACATTTAACAGTGTCTGGGAAAATATTTTTTTCTTTCAATTAAGTTCGGCAATACAACCACAAAGGTTGCCACAGTGTTTTGTTGATGGTTGATTTGTATGCTCTTGCAGATGGATGTGTAGGAATAACTCCTACAAATAAACCATTGAGTGTTATCAGTGTTAGTTTTATGGTATGACCTGTAGCCAGATTAAAAAACTGCTGTGGTGGCACTTGCCTACAGTAGGTGATGGTTGAGTTGCCAATTACAGATGGAGATGATTTAGGTTTAGCTTTTTATTCTTATTTATTATTTCTATACTAACTTACCATTTCATTTTAAATCCTTCACTATATACTTTTTTACTTTTATTTGCACTAGTTGTAAGCATTCCGGCTTTGACAATACAAATGTTAATAACGCATTAACGTAAATTCATTTTAACGCCACTAATTTTAGAGTGACAAAAGAGTGACAAGACTCAAAAGCGATCTTCCTGACGCTGACGTCTGAAGCGCATGCACACAAACGTCTAGACATAAAATTACAGATTTCAAAATATCTGTTTTGACAAGAATTCAGGCAGGTTTGACGTATAATCTGTTATATCTAAATGTGAATGTTTGGTTAACTGCTGAGGAAAAGAATCTGTTGTGTAACATTATATTAAACCCTTGCATTAGCATTAGGGATGTCCCGATCAGGTTTTTTTGCCCTCGAGTCAGAGTCATTTGATTTTGAGTATCTGCCGATACCGAGTCCCGATCCGATACTTCTATAATACATAAAAAAAGAAAAAAGACGAGCGAAAAAACTGATCCAGAATTTTCCTTATGTCATGCCGCACGCATTGCTGTTTCAGTGTGGAGTCAAAAGAGTCTAACTCTGTGCCAGCACATAACTACAGATGTGTTAAAAAATGAGAATATAGTATATATGTTCAGGGGTTAAAATGGGGTTTGTTGTGTGGGGATGCTCTGTTAGGAGGGAGGGTTTGAGGGGTAACATGTTTAATCCTGATGACAGCAAAGCCACTGGTGTGTTTCAATGACATTTTGGATCTATGATAGGATTTTATAAGTTTCGGTTTTAAAGCTGTGCCACAGGTTGACCCAAACTTTAAAACCTGAACTTTAAATTATGCAAATCTATGAGTCTGACACTCTATATGCACTTGTTGCACATGTCAATCACTAGTTAGGTTGTAATTGATTTGTATAATCAAAATACATAATTTTATTAAACTATACAATCAGTTGTATCCAGTTATCTAGTTAACATATTGTAATAAGATGATTGACATGGCTATACATACTTAAATACTTTGTTTCTAGACTTTTATTAAGTTTTTTTCGACGTGTGCACCATTCTTACCTCTCTGTCTATCTCTCATCTCTACAATGTGTAATGTGATCCTCCTGCGCGAATGCGTGTTCTTGAGGTTCTGAGTGAGACACGGAGCTGCGTAACGTTACTGATGTAGATTAACTGAGCACATAGTGACAAAAACGATCGACGCGTCGTTTAAATGAGCCGTAAAAACACGGTTTTGTCGTGGATGCACTGATGCACGAGTGTGTGAATGTAAACACGTCATTATTCGCATCAGTTCGCATGCACCAGCGCAGCGCGTACACTGGCGCGGAGCAGAGCGAGACTTTCAGGCTATGTATCCGAGTCCTGATCGGAAAGTAACGTCCGATTCCGATCGAGTCTGAAACCACGTGATCGGGGCCGATTTCCGATCACGTGATCGGATCGGGACATCCCTAATTAGCATCGTATCTTAAAATTGTCTCAATGTCAAAATTAAACAATAAAAGAAAAACATATATTTAACATAGCCTATTGATATTGTTTTTGCCTTGTGTAAACAGTTTTAGTTCTGTCATATATTGTCAAATTCCAACAAATCATGAATAGTTTTGAAGTTTTTAATAGAGAATGTTCAAATATAAATAACAAATGAAAATAAAAATTTGCTCATCCCAACTCAGTTTGCCAGCACAGGTCACAAATGATGCAGCAGCAAACAGAAATGGAGAAAGAACAAAGTCTTCTAAAGGAAAACTCATTTATAAAACTATGGCTGATTGTTCTGTTGAAAATGTAAACGTGCTCTGTTGTAAACATACATTTGCATATAGTATATTTGTCCAAACCCATGTTGATTAGAGAATTAAAAACTTGAAGTGTTACATTTAGGTAAATTTAGAACAGATAATAATGTGAGATTAATTTAGATTAAATATTTTTATCTATTGACGTCACTAATTATTAGTAATGAAGCTTTACAGTCAAGCGGATTACTGATGGTTGCTTGTTGTTGTTGTTGTTGTTTGTGAATGGGCTGTGTCATCACTTGTCCTTATGGGGCTGTCCTTATGTTTGAGGTTAATTAAGAGATGCTTACACTTACAGTTTTTATCATCATTATTATATCACTGATGTTCAGAAAGTAAAAATGCAAATCGCCAGTTTAGCACAAACACGCATGCATTTATTAGACATGCATTCAAGTTTTTGTCTGTGCAGATGTTATATACAGAAAATAACCTGACCTTTCAGAGCCTTGATGCATTGGTTGGTGTATTGAGCTATGGTCATTTTCCATCTTTCTTCCCTCATTAATTTGTCTGGCAATATTTTTTATGACTATATAGTTCCAATAAGCTACACGTTACAGTACACTCTTAAAAAAATGGTTCTATATCGGACCAGAAATGGTTCTATCACCCGCTTCATATATGGAACCCCCAAATGGTTCAATATAGAACCACTTTAATGGGTTCATTAAAACGAACCCCAAATGGTTCTTTGAATCAAAGTTAGATGGTTCTATTTAGAACCATTAAAAGTTATTTATTATTATGAGTAATTTATTATTGATAAGAAATTATAACCGATCCAGAAAATTATAAAAGTTTACTATTTATTAATTGTATTATACAGAAATATAAATCTATAAAAATTACTTAAAATCACATCTCTTTATTCTGTATTAGACAGCAAAACTTTAGTTTACATTTAAAATGTCTCATTTCATTCAACCATTTAGTTATTTAATTATTTCCATTAAGCATTTTCACTTTTTAATAAACATACATACGTTTATATATTATATATAAATAAATAAATATATATATATATATATATATATATATATATATAAAAAATATTAGTATTATATCTCACAATCTAAAATGACAGATACCCAGTTAACATTACAATTAGATCAAGTAAAAAGTTGTACAAGTAAGGGATAATGTATTGGCAGCATGTCATCACAGAAAAAAGCCCCAACAGTTTCTTCAGGACAAATGTCACGAACACATTTAATCATTTGTAAATGTAATGTCGGATATGTTATTAATAGACATTGATATTGTACCATGTCAAAATGATTTGCAGCATTGGAGTTTTTAGTTTTGAGCAGTAGTAGAATGTCACGACTAGCCAATCAGAATCTAGCATTTTAGAGAACCGTGTAATAAGAAATGGTTAATGTAACACATAAGATCAACACAAAGTTGCACAAACAGTCAATATATGATCAACATGAGTTATCACCCAGACTTCTTATAGAAAGGGATTCCATTCTTGGGAGTTTGTAAACAACAGTCTTCAAAAACACCCACACTGATGTGCACTGCTTAGTAAAATTAATGACCAAAACATAAAAAAAGTTTAAAACATGTCAACATCACCAAGGAGGGTGTATTGCTGGAGTGACTGTCTGTCAAAAACAACGAAGGCTTGATGGCAGAGATCGCCATCTTCCAATCCAAGGACAAATGGGAATGGTTTTGTCACATCAGCCTCTCAGAAGAATGCAACCATGTTGGTCCCAACCTGTTGAAAACAGACATAACACTTGTTAGAATGCAGGCAAAGACTCTAAATGCATGATGCAGCATTATTATACAAAACCAAACAATTCATATTTTATACACACAAATGTAGTATCTAGTTTAATTGTAATGAAATTTATACATTTCTGTTTTATTTCAATAACCTTACAATATACTCTTTGTTCATGCCAATAACTCAGATTCACAGTAATTTCAGATTCTGCCACGTCACTTTACCTGGCAGTAAGCCCGATTTTTTTGATTTTGCAACAAACTGCATACTTGCCCTTATTACTTAATATAGCCAACACTTTATTAGCATATATTATGTAATGAATAGAAGGCTGGACATTAACGTTTGTCCCTAAAGTTAATGTTTTGGATGTGCGAGTGAAAGACGATTGTTCTTGTCCGAGTTTTAACTCTATTCGTACTTGTAAACATGTCTTCTTGCTAGTTCACAAACAAAATATTAAATGTTTTAGGTTGCTTGCAAAGCAAAGTGTGCAATACTTCCATTACTTACATAGACTTAAGATTTTCTTCCCACTTTTGTTGACAGGAGTTGGAATATCATCATGGGGTTCTGTAGAGATAAATGTTTAGGTTAAATTAGTAACTTTATTGTCATAATACACAGCAAACAACTATTGTATTCCCAAGTGTACCTGGAGGTGATTTGTTGATGCTCCTGGTTCTTGGCTGGGAAGTGCAGGATTCTGTCTGGAAAATGCAATGCCCAAGTTTCAAATAGCTTTTCGGCATGGTCAGGAAATAACACAGAGAAGTCTGGTGAACTCTGAAAATGACAAATCATGCATTCATTTTCAATAAAACTTTAATGTTTATTTATGCGATAATGAATGCTATATGGGCTAGCTTGTCAGTGAACTACGGCATGTAGTTAACGGTGCTTCACCTGTTTTCAGATGATGGCAATTTACTACTAATCACAGAACTGGCTTTACCGATTCGATAGGCTTGACAATTTTAAACAATTAAAGAGATAGTTGGGCCAAAAATGATATTAAACCCATGAATTACTCACCTCCAAGCCGTCCGAGATGCATATGTCCATCAATTTTCAGACTAACACATTTTCAATTATTTTAGAAAATGTTTTAGATCTTTCAGTTAATCAAATGTAAAGTTATGGGGTCCACTCTTTCAAGTCCAAAAATATTTGCATCCATCCTTCACAAAATAAATCTATATGGCTCCACGATAATAAACAAAGGCCTTCTGAGGGTAATCCGTGCAGTGTTTTTGTAGAAATATAACAAAAATAACTAGCTTCTGCTAATGGCGCCATCTTGGTCGCGTCCGCATTTAAGATGAGAGCTGTCCTGAATACAGAGGAGTCTTGGATGGCGGTATTACCGGAAGCTAGTTATTTTTGTTTATAAAGTTTAAATATAGATATTTCTACAACAAAACGGCGCGGATTACCCTCAGAAGACCTTTGTTTATCATCGTGGAGCCGTTTGGATTTCTTTTGTGAAGGATGAATGCACATTTTTTGGACGTGAAGGAGTGGACCCCTTAACTTTACATTTGATTAACTGAAAGATCTAAAACATTTTCTAAAATAACTCAAAATGTGTTCGTCAAAAAAATGATGGAAATATGCATCTCGAATGGCTTGGGGGTGAGTAAATCATGAATTTAATATAATTTTTGGGTGAACTATTCCTTAAATCGTGCAACCTTACATACCACTTTTGAAAATGACATACTCACAGAAAAATAAGCAGGGATTCTTAATAAAGAAATGCTTTGATATGCATCATTGTAATATCAACATATCACTTTAAATAATAAAAAAACAAGTGCATTTTCATGTTACCTGTAAATAACTTTGTAAAAGCTGGTATCAGAACCTCAAAGTTACATTGTTTTAGCTTCTCCAGGAAAAAAATATCCATCTTTTATCCATCAGGGTCTGAGGAAAAGAGCCAAAACTGTGATTAAAGTGGGCATCATCAAAAACATTTGAAAAAGATAAAAATGTCTGTAACTTACACAGACCAAATGAGAGTTCACAATATGTGACCCTGTCTGTGAACTCAAGGCTAAAGTTTCATGATCTAAACATGATATTAAAAGCATCAGTTTGATTTCAACTTTTACAACAAACGATTATTTATTTAAAACGTACACGTTTTTTCCTCATATTAACGTTATCTGTTTTAAACTGAATTTCTAAACCATTAGAATACGTTACATTCTAACGTTTCTAAAATTATTAAAACAAGCCATGTTTTAGACATATTTCATAAAACGTTTGATCAAACGAAATATTTAAATAATTTAAAAGCAAGCATAAACATCGTTTAGATTTACTGGGCATTACAGACTAGCCAACGGAAGCTAATAAAACTAGTTTAATAACAGTTATGTCATGTGAACCATCATTTTGCATACTTTTGCATTCAGAAATAGTTTAAATGATTAAAAACAATGATACAAACCTTTTCCTTCAAATAAATCAGAAATAAGTCGATGAAAAACTGTTCATGAATCCTGAGGTAAACTCCCGCGTCAAGTATCCATGCAGTGAGAGCCAGGAGTTCAGCTGAGATGACGCGTCTGTGTGGGGGGATGGGAGGAGTTCTCTCTGGGGAAGAACAACACTGACACCCGGTGGTCACGCCGGTAACATTCCGACTTTGTGTAATTAAACTTTAAAATTGGCGTTCACTTTACAAACCGACTGCAAATTTGAACATTATACATATATATTCTCGCCTGAACTTATGTTTAAAATACATTTTGTGGACTAGAGAAAGTAATATTGAGAAACAGCTATGTATCTATTAAGCTGCATGGCTCTGCTTCAAAATTACCCAACATATAACCCAACAAGTTGGGTTACACAAAAACTACCCAACACTGATAAAACAACCAAACAAAATAACCCAACTGGCTCACGTTTTTTAGAGTGTAATATCGTTTCAAAAATGTAGAAAGTTTACTTACCTCTGCTCAGGGTACCAACAAGCAGAAATGCCGGTTCGGAGTCCGAACTCCTCAGTTTGAAAAAAAAAACCTGTCACGTCTCCAGGCTCATCTTCGCTTATGGTGCAACGCATATATACGCCACCAGAGGGCACTTTTGCGATTATTTGTTTTTAATGCCACTTCAGGTGAAATTAAACATTGACAATATAGAATGTACAAAATAAAGAAAACACCTGGTTATTCACCAAAAACGCAAACTGCACTGTAAGTTTCATGCTAATGTACAAACTTGCATAAAAAAGCTCACAGGAAATAAATCATACAATAAATATGAATAGCCTATTTGTTGACTCTCTCTTTATTTGACCACAGCCTATTGACACAAAAAGGTTTGTGAATTAGTTGTGTAGGTTTGTAAATGAGTTGTGTAGGTCTGTAATTATTGTGTAATCTTTAGTTTACACTTCAGTCACAAACGTGAATTATAGAACCATTTTAATAAATTGGGTTCTTTGCCCTCCAAGGGCTCTATATGGAACCCTTTTTTTTTGGTAAAAGGTTCTATTGGCCAAGTAAAGAACCCCATGGTTCTATATAGAACCTCAAGGAACCTTTTTTTTTAGAGTGTAAGGAAAGAAGCTTTAGATTAACTTTATGGTATCATTCCTATAGATACTGGAGATCAGTCTCTCTGCTGAATACTGATTGTCTGAATGCGTTTCAGGATCTGTACTGATTTATGTACCGGTATGAAGGATTAATAAATCTTATCTTACTCGTACAGCTGTACTCTGTTACTCTCTTACTTTGATTGTTCTAGTGGAGTGTAGAGAGATCTGGATTCAGCTTAAGCATTAAGAAAATTAATAGAGGTCGACCGATATGGCTTTTTCTCTGGCCGATGCCGATATTTAGAAATCAGGGCAGCCGATGGCCGATATGTTTGGCCGATTTTCTATATGTACATAATAATCAAAATGTTCTCATTATTATTAGCAGATATTTTAAATGTAAAAATAAACACGATTTAAGTCAAAGTATTTAAAAAAATTATGACTGGTCTTTCTGAAGAGTTTTCCAACCTCCTCTGCACCATGCATTTATTAGACACAGATATTACCTGACACTCTGCTGTCATCATCTTTGATCAGTTTTTTACCATGGCTTTTATTGCTTTGTAGGATAAAATCCTTATTTGGTAGACCTGATAAATTATTTATTCATCATAAAGTTAACTTAGTAAATGTTTATGTTTTTTAGTTGAGACTGTTATTTAGGGCGAATCTTTCTAAACACATTTAAATTCTCATTTCTGAGGTGCTATAAGTGACTGATTGTGCTGACAGTGACGTCTTGTGAGTTTAGTGATGGGACAGATCTGTTGTTTCAACCGTTCATTCAAACGAATCCGTTCAAAGGAGTCAGTTCGCGAATCGGACGCGCTGTGTTCTAATCCAAGCTGAGCAGCGCAAAACTGTAAACAAAGTGTTACTGTAACAACACGAAAAACATTTCCTCAGTGGATATGATTTGGTCTTCCGACCTTTCACCATCGAGTCAATTTTGTTTTGAGTAATAAAAGCAGGGAGACCGTTTAAAGACAGAAAGCGTGCACGCGCGGCTCTGCTCTCTCTGTCACGCAAACAAAGATCATCATCATTCATTAAACACATGAAATGAGCCTAATCTTTGCACGGACAGTGCACCACGAGACATAAGCCCGTCACGCTGTTGTACTGGCTGTTTAATTCGTGCGATCCCGCCATCGTGTACTAAAGCTGTTTGTGAACAAAGCACGGCTGCGCACACACGGGACGGGAGCGATCTGACTGCTTGCAGCAAGAGGCAGCGTCACGAGTTCTACAACAACGCTTAGGTGCCCGCAGATGCGCCTGCCTATTAATTGGCCTAATTCTGCAGCAAAATCGGCCAAAGACGATTTTTTAACATATGCCAAAAATCGGCCAATTAATCGGCCCAGCCGACCTCTAAAACTTAACTGTTTTTTGTGGGAAACATAGTTTTGGTTTTGATTACTATTATCAAAAGCATGGTTTTACTACAGTAATTTAACTATATTAGCCATTTTATTTGACTGTGGTAAAAGCATGGTCTATTTTTAGAACAGACATTTGCTTATCTGTCACTATTATAGTGTGACACTGAGCTTCCTAAGCAAAAGACTCTTATCAATATGTTTGAGTTATCCAAGAAGTTCAGTCTTTGGCTGGTTTTGGAAAGAGGCAGATATATTTTCACTTAAGTGTTTAAAAGGTTTGAGGGTTTAGATTTGTGGATGGTTATTACCTGTGAATGGTTTGTGAACAGTGCTGTAAAGCTTCTTCTTCTGTTGATGTTTCCACTTCCTCTCAAGTGCTTTTGCTTTTAGTAGATTAAGACTTCATCTTTCTCTTTTCTGCCTTTTAATGTCAGATTGACTGCACATTCCTTCAGAGATAATACTGCAGAAAACATGTGCTTCATTCTCTATCACACACACACACACACACACTATTCATTCAATTCGTTGCAATTTTTAACAATTTTCTTTGGGCCAAAAATATTTTTCTTTATACAAACATTATAATGAACATTGTCTTTATTAAGGAAGGCAGTTTGTGACCACCTGGCACAGTCCATTTAGTTTCCAGCACTAGTTGTTTTTCTCTTAAATGTGACGCATCAGGGATGTAAAATTTGTTTTTAATGCAATGTTAACTTAATCATCTGACAGTCAATGTACAAGTGGGGGAGATAAGATTTGTAAAAGATTCTCATCTCACTGACAGTAGAGTTTGATGCATATTAAAGAGCCCCTGAGAGTTCATAAATAATATAATGTACATGAACGATCAAAGTTGTGCTTGTGTCTTTACTAAGACACATATTTTTCCCCTTATTCCCTTCCTTCCTGAAATAATTTCGAATGCATTTAATTGGCAAGTACAGGTACAACACACAAAGGTCTTGGTTTTATTTGGCTGCCTAAAAGTGTCATATCTTTCCAGAACATCATGACTTCCCATCATTTTCACTACATTCCACTTCCTTCCTACTATTACTTTTTAATTTGCTCATAAGAAGGCAATCATCTTTGATCACAGATGAAACATTTAATAAATTATTAGATGTTCTTGTCTGAGAGCCCCATTTAATTTTGACATGTTGCTATTTTTACTTCAATTTCAGTTTTAAAATAGTAAAATCTGAGGACTTAAAATTGTTTTTCACTTCACTATTGTGCTTGTATTTGCTGGTTTACTGGCTGAACTGTCTATTCTAAAACAAAAAATATATCTGTAGATGCTTGAAATTATATACAAAAAATTAATCTTAAGCACATGATTAGAGAAAGATGCTACATATGTTTGTGACATCAGCAGTTGTTTTTGTTTTAAATAAAATGTTATAAAACTGTTAGTTCCAATGCTTGATTCTGATTGGTCAATAGCTGTGGATTATTCACGATAAAACACGGCTAAGACGGTTTATTGTTTTTATTTGAGCTTTCATGCATATTACAAATTTAGAGTGTTGTTTTTCACGGTCAGGGACTATTTATTCTAGCGGAAGGAATGCTTTTATTTATTTAACTTCAAGAAAGTTGCACTAATAATTTTTTTTATCTTAATATTGTGTGGTAACCATTTCATAAATAAACAGTAATTTAATTTCATGTTTAAAGGTAAAATCAGAATGTTCAGAGTTCAATTTGGAGAGATGAGAATTAATAAAACATGGCTGTGCAAAAGAAAATAGCAGATTGACTAGAACAAAAGTGCAAATTTATTACAAATGAAATCTGATTTTCAGATTTGCTCTAACAGGTTTGTTTCTAGAAATGTCAGCTAAAATAATGGGTGGTCGATCAGTGCATCTCTGCACCATGTACTAAAACTTAGTTTGTTTTGTACTGACAATACCTGGCAAATATTGCATAGAAAATTAAGGTTTCTAAAGAGAAAAAGAACCAAAAGAGGTGTTATCATTCTCCTTACTTCAGTTGTTTGACCAATTTACGGTGTCAGGAAAACCCTTAAACCCAAGTATGGGAAATGAACTGAGTTTTATCCTTGGGGTCGATAAACAACACAAAAGATCCTTTGAGAAATAATGATCACTTTCTTCTACCAGTATTCTCAGACACAAATGTGTGGAGAAGTAACCAGACAAGAGGACAAAAGTTCTCTGTGGTTTCAGATCAGTTTTATCTTCAGAGATTTCTCTCACAGGTCTTATATTGCTGTTTGTTATTTTGTTTATAAGTGGCTGAATTTGTCCTGCACTATCATGAGGAATCAAGGTTTTATTCCCCAGTGTCTTTTTAAAGTGTCCAACTCTAAGAAATGTCTCCAAGGTTTGTCTCAGTCTCTCTTGAGCTGCGAGTCACCCAAACTTTATCAGTAGTGTTTGTGACACAAACATCAACATCACTGCAGGTTATTTACTGTAGGTTAGAAACATGAACAAACAGTTGCACAATAAAACAAACACATGGGATGATGAGAGACAGTAACTGTAAGGCAATAGATGGATAGTGGATGATCAAACATCTTGTTTCTAGAGACAAAAATATATCAGACCCAAGGTTGAGCTCTTATGAGGTGGGCTGACGTCTTGGCTGAAGATTATTTCAAAGAACAGGTTTGCAGATGACACTTCATGCATTGACATTAAAACATTTCAAATGTGTTTTAAGGTTGAATAGCTTTCAGAGATGCTAAAATGACAACAGCCATCATGGAGTGTTGAATGTCAAGTGCCTCATTGTCCCATCTGTAAAAGAATAAACACTCAGTGTGAAAGCTTTAATGAGAGAGAGATCCAGCACATCTTCTCTGCATCATTCACGGTCTCTCCTTCACTTTAAATGATTTAAGCTGTATAAATTAAGCCTATTCCCCATCTGTCCAACCCAGTCTCTTACTTTACTATTTATTATTGAATGTGTGGATCAGACTGAATGTGCTTGATTTATGAGCTGTGTCACTGAATGATGTGTCTGTATCTATCAGACCACTACATCTCTTGTTTGGTTTATGCCATATCTGGACATTCGCAGGTTCTTGTTTGTCTTCATCATCTTTGTCATCATAACATGCGTTTCTGTCATCTACAGTACAGTCTGTTTATGCACTCTTAACCTGAATTAGTTGACTTTACTAGAAAATTGCATGGAAACCCTTTGCACTAAATCATTTTAGTTTTAACACACTGGGGTCGCCGCAAATTTTATTTTTTAATCACTCCGCAAAGAGACTTAGATTACCCTGCTGATTTTGGACATACAGATATGATTTATACATTTAAAACGTTAAGATGTCTAGTTTTTTTCTGTCCACTCCCAATAAAAACAGCATACGGCCTTTCCCAAGCAAAAGTTTCTTAGAAATTGTAAATCAATATATAGTTTTTTGTGAATGAGCAAGGCCGAATAATTTTCACATCATTTTGAATAAAAAACTCTAGACTACTAGATCCTGTTTAGAAAAGTCTTGGGAAAACATGTTTAGAATGAGTTTTGTGGACTTATAGCAGTGACTTAAAAATTTAGCTTTTTCAAAAACGAGGTGAATGGCACTTTCACATTCGCTTTGCAGCCCTCTATCGGCAAAAACGGCACTAAAGAAGTTTCCAAACGTCGAGTCGCGGTCCTGTAGTTCGAGTGAAAACTACAAAAACTTGCTTTACGGCAGATCTACAATCCAATCAGAGCCAGCTTTGCTGCAGTAGGTTAAATTATTTACAACAGTGGTAATGGACAATTACGCTTCCAACCTGTAGGGGGAGCAAAGAGCAAAAACTCTTTAGTGTTGCTTTAAAACTAAAACAAATGTTTGTCTTTATAAAAGTTATGTTGCGTTTCATGAAGTTATCAATTTGGCTTGCACGATTTTGGTTGGAGAACTTGAGAAAAGGTCACATGATTTCCAGTAGGGGAACATGGGGACCATCAATGCTTACTGGTTTTTGTGTTGCATTGTGGGAATTTTTAGGGAACATATGTTACAGTGCACTGGAAGGATTTTGGGATTGAGACAGCCCTTAAAATGATCAATTTACTGACCAGTCCCCAGACTACTAAACAAAGGGGCTAATTGAGACAGAGCCCTAGCTGATTGAGCGTAGCGCAGCGTAATGTGGTCTGTAGTGTAGTGTAGTGTAGTGTAGTGTAGTGTAGTGTATGTGTGTATAGGAATTAACTCTCTCATAATGTCAGCTTGTGCTGTTAAAGGACTGAATGTTTTCTCCACAGCATACAGATGTAAACCATTTAATGAGACCACACAAACACCAAACCTCTGTGGGTTTAGACATTTTTCATCTGCTACAGTTCACTTTAGAGTCTTAATCTCATTTCAAACATTGCTTCTCTCAACAACACTCAACGTCTCATAAATTCCCATCATGTTCAGTGTGTCTGAATCTTGTTTATCATATTCTGTATCCTGATGTTCACAGAAACTCATTTTTAAATTGTGTATTAAGTGTATTAAATTTGTCCTAATGAGAAACTCTCTTGTACGTGTTTGACCTCACTGTGGGATCTGCACCCGATCTCTTACATCACTGTCTATTGCATCGATTGCTCAGTTGCTTCTACGGTTACGCTAATTCTGTTTGTTATATGGCAATGATCCATTGTGAAGCTCACACCCACACACACAAACACACACACATAAACAAACAAACAGTGTTGATATCTGCCTAATGCTGCATTTACACCAACCGCATTTCAGGCGTCAAAATCGCGTCTACCACGCCTAGTTTGCCGCTTGAACAGTTTGAACGCATTCGCGCGGAAAAAGCAAGCATTTGACGAGCGTCAGAGCCAAACCACTTCTTGTGGGAGGGGCAAGTGCTATGCGGTTGTCTGTTTGCAAGATGACTGATGTTGATTGTGCATTTTCGAGAGAGTTAACGGTTTTTATTTGGTCACCTTTCTATAGGGGGAAAATAAACTGCGCAGGTCGATAAACATCACATGACTCAAAAGTGAAGTGTGTATTACAACTTACCAGGTTGCCAAATGTCCTCACTGACACTCTTCCTAGCGAGGTCCTTTTTATTCCTGTCTCCTCTATAGAAATAAGAACTTGTGTCGTATAGCTCCGGGTGACTGCTTACGGACAATATCAAGCGTTGTTTGAATGAGTGACTCCAAACGGGGCTGCCACCACAGCAGCAAGCAGGCTCCTGATTGGTTAACGCGGCACGAAACTCCGCCAAAGCTCAAATTTTTCAACTTGGGCGTCAGCCGCAAATATGCGTGATCCGCAAAATTCAAAAAAGCACCATTCGCGCGCACAACGCTCAATGAAGCGGAAACGCGTTTTCCGGGCCACGGGACCTCCAGTCGCGTGTCAACGCGTCTTCACATTGACTTAACATTGAAATCACTCACGCTTCACGTCTCAACCGCGGTTGGTGTAAACACACCATAAATCTGCCCCTTTTCAGCGGGCGCTGTTGGCATTGTGTGGGTATATTGAAACCCAAAAAGAGTCTTAAACACAAGAAGAGTATCCAGACATTCATTTTTATATTGAGATGTATATAGAGTTAAAACCATATATTGAATAAAGCAGTGAATTATCTGTTAAATGATCCATTTGAAGGCTGATGTATTTGCTTATGTGTCTGTTTGTGTAGGGAAATGATGTTATGGAGGAGCAGGACCTGAAGGAAATTGGCATCGCTGATCCTGGACATCGGAGAAAGATCCTGACTTCTGCTCGCTCTTTACCAAAGGTTTACCCGTCAGATTTTACCTGTGTACCTGATGGAGAATGATAATATAATACGGTCTGTCTGTCTGCACATGTCAGTGTTTATACAGTAAGTGTGACAGTGTTGTGTTTTGGTGTGTGCAGGTGAAAGCATTGGGTTGTGATGGAAGCACGTCTCTCGCTGCATGGTTGGATGTTTTGGGTCTTCAGGAATATCTGCACAACTTTCTGTCCAGTGGTTATCGCACACTAGAGTCTGTAAAGAACCTTTGGGAATTGGAGATTGTTAATGTAAGAACGTCATGTACTGTATATTAGTAGATTTGCTCTTTAACCGTATTAGTTCTTACAATGCATAAGTGAGACTGAATTGACTGAAAAGAGAATAGATTGAGTGTTTGAGGACTGGATTTATTACTGACACTGTTGAATTATTCAGTCATAACTTTTTTGATAGGAGATACTGACACTGCTTTCTATTGGATGTGTGTTTTGTGTTGATGCAGGTACTGAAGATCACACTGTTGGGTCACAGAAAACGGATTATTGCATCATTAGCTGAACGGCCCTATGAGGAACCTCCTGTTAAACCCCCTCGCCTGTCCCAGATCAGAGTCAGTATACTTAAGACTAATATCTATTTAAAAAGGTTTTGACAGTATTTTTAGGAAAACAAGACTCTCATGGTGAACAAGCGATGTACACCTTTAAATTAATATTACTCTGGCATTTTTTTGTTTGTTCTAGAAGCCTAATCTTGGTCTTGTTTTAAAGATGACACTTTAAAGTTTTTCACAGAAGTGTCTGGATATATATTAAAGGGGACATTTCACAAGACTTTTTTTTAAAGATGTAAACTAATTATTTTGTGTCCCCCGAGTTTGTCTGTGAATTTCTAGCTTAAAATACCCAACAGATATTTTATTATAACATGTTAAAACTGCCACTTTGTAGGTGTGAGCAGAAATAAGCTGATCTCTGCACTAAAAAGCAGTGCCGTGGTTGGATAGTACAGATTAAGGTGCAGAATTATCCCCTAGTGACATCACAAGGAGAGCCGAGTTTCAATTACTTATTTTTTACAAATTTGCAGGGAATAGTTTACCAAAACTAAGTTACTAGGTTGATCTTTTTCACATTTTCTAGGTTGATAGAAACACCGGTGACCCAATTATAGCACTTAAACATGGAAAAAAGTCAGGTTTTCATGATATGTCATCTTTAAAATATTAGTTTATATTAATTGTAATAAATAAAATAATGCAATAAAATATGTTTTATACATAAAATTATCACAAAAAATGAGGTTTGTGTTACACTTTTAGTGTTTTTACCAACAACGGCCACTAGTTGTCAACGGTATGCTGCATACTCTTGTCACAAATTAATAAATTACTGTCACTGCATTATTACTGCTAAAATGTTTCGAAATATGAAACTACTACTAACTACATATTTAGACCTTTCCATCGATATATAGTTTGTTGTGATAGATTAATATTTACGTTCAAAATATTGAAGTAAACTCGGGTGTCCCGCTCACAGCTTTTTAATTGTAATTGTGTTATTTAACATCCGCCTGCCTGGGACTACAAATGAAAATTAGCCTGTATGGCTAAATTTGGCATATTTTCATGCTCTGTGTTGCATGGCTATGAATGTGCATTGTCCCATTTCTTAAATAAATAAACTCAAACTCACAGGAAAATCAGGTAGTCAACAAAAAATTGTGCATCAGGATCTGCAGTGCAAATCTGATCTCTCATCTCTATGGATTGCTTGATGTTCTTCATAATTATCTGTTGGTTGTTGATATTTTTCAGTGTCAGGATCTTTTGAGTTCATCTCCTCTGGGTCATTCAGACTCTTACACGTGCTCAATGGATCCTCTCTTGCCTGCAGCGGATTCTGGGAGGAGAAGAGGACCCGAGTCAGACTATGACCTGACAACCCGACAGCGAACAAACGACAGACCTCAACCGCAGGTGTGTTCATATCCAGGAGCTTCTGTCAATCCAAACTACAGTACCACAAACTATTAATTTTGGTATATTATATTCATTCATACTGAACTGTTGATCTTTTCTAAAGGAGAGATACGAGGAACGTCAACGGGAACCTCGCTTGACCTTACGACCCCCGAGTCTGGCAGCACCGTACACACCGGTCCAGAATTGGCACCATCAACCTGAAAAACTCATTTTTGAATCCTGTGGTTATGAGGCCAATGTAATCATATTTCTATCATTAAATAACCATTGATGAAGTTCATAAAATCATAAATCATTCTGAACGGTTGTCTTTCCTCTGCAGTATCTTGGCTCAATGCTCATTAAAGAGTTGAGAGGAACGGAGTCAACACAGGACGCCTGTTCTAAAATGAGAGTAAGTTTCGTCAGTGTGATCTGAAGGTCTGCTATGGGCATTCACAGGAGGACACCACGAGAATTTGATCATAATTTGGGAACGAGCAGGGGCTCGTGTGAGTCGTCTGTAGCAGGAGGACACTTTCATCATTTATACACCAATATAAAATCCCTCGGAGGAGGTCTGTGCAGAATGTGGAAAATGAGTTTCCTCACCCGCTGGCTTATCAGACAGAATGCAGATCAACACTTCTAAAAGCTTTTTCCTGATATGCAGACGTTTAATTGAGCTTTTTAGTGTTGAAATCATTAACCAGAACTTACGGCTTTTGGTTTGGCCAGTCAACAGACAGCAGTCAAAGTGAGCGCTCCTGCCTCTGTGTGATATAACACAAGAAAACATATCAGTATATGTTAACATAGGTGCACACTGAGCTGATGGTTGGCGGTCGAGCAGGTTTTGAGCTTACCACAAACTACTGACACCTGCTGGTACAAAAAATTATTTAATATTGCGCAGGTGCAGAACAGATGTAGTACTGCAAGAGCAATAAATGTGTGCCGACTTTACAGTCTGTGCCACTTTGTTGGCATTGGTTTGGTGCGTCCCTACCCTTAAAGGATTACTCCACTTTCATAAAAAAATCTGATAATTAACTCACCCCCATGTCATCCAAGATGTTTATGTTCAGTTTTTAGGAAAACATTTAAGGTTTTTTCTCCATACAGTGGACTTTAGTGGACCTCAACAGTTTCAGTGCAGCTTCAAAGGACTCTAAATGATCCCAACTGAGGCATAAGGATTTTATTTAGTGAAACATCATAATTTTCATAAAAAACAATAAAAAAAATGTTTTTTTAACTACAACTTCTCATCTTGCTCTAGCTGTGTGATGCGCCAAGCCTGATGTTACGTTATCATGTGGAAAGGTCATGCGTTACATATTTAATATATTTGTTGGTATCGTTTCACAAACTACAATGTCTGAATGCTTCTCTTTCAACACATTTGTAAACACTGTAGCTGTAGTTTTCATTGCATGGCTAGTGCAAGACAAGAAGTTGTGGTTAAAAAGCACTTTTTAGGATCCATTCTATCCTTAACAGCTCAGAGAGATAAGGACATATTTTGAGGCTTCATTTTAAGCAGCCTTCGAATTGGTTTGGCCTTACTAGCCTTCAGTCACGCTGCTGTGATGCAATTGGTCTTAAAATACGTCCATAGAAGGTCGCAGCCTTCAAATTGGGACACAGCTCATGTGTCTCTATCTCTTTATTTCTCTCAGAGATCGACAGAGCAGATGAAGAAGACCCCCACTATCGTCCTCTCCATCACGTACAAGGGTGTGAAATTCATTGATGCTGCCAACAAGGTAATGAGATCATCCCTCTCTTTCATTCACCATAAACAGACAGATGAAGAGCTGGTGGTTGGGTTGGAGTTGTTTTTCCTTTCCCAAAGGTCACGGGTGTCTGTGTGCTGCTTCATCTTCAAGATCTAAATCAAATCTGTTTTCAGATCAGGAGACACTGATATAACTTTAATCATATCGAGTGAAAACATGTAGACAAACAAAGCTGCGCTAACATTCCTGTAAAAATGCAAGATCTTGACTTACTTGACTTGTCATTACAATTTGTTTATTTTTTAAAGCTGTTCTTTTGTGCATCATAAATGTTAGAGAGAACTGCAGACACCATAGTCTCGACTGTCCATCAGCTCTTCTTTCAGTGAATGTTCTCATCACAAGTATCAAAATGTGTCATTTGATAACTTACATTTCCATCTGTGAATGCATTTATGTTATTAAAGAGTGTTTGCGTTTTTAGTGCTCATTTGAGTTGATATACTCAGCGTGTGATTATCATGAACATTTTTCTGAACTCTTATCTTGTGTGTGCAGAACATCATTGCCGAACATGAGATCAGAAACATCTCGTGTGCAGCTCAGGATCCAGAAGATCTCTGCACCTTTGCTTACATCACTAAAGATCTTCAGAGCAGTCATCATTACTGTCACGTCTTCAGCACTGTAGATGTGGTGAGATAAAGAAACAAACGCTGATGAACGCTGTTTTAGACTCAATCAGGCTTTCTAACAAAACTCATACAATCACAGAGTTTTACAGGAGGACATTCAAATGAGATTGACTGATATAGCTGTCAAACTGATGTCTAGACACACTTAAAGGGGGATAGTTCACCCAAAAATAAAAAATCTGTCATTTATTCACCCATACGTTGTTAATGAACACAAAAGAAGATATTTTGAGATGTTTGTAACCAAACCGTTTGTGGACCCCATTCAGTTCCATAGTATTCTTTTTTCCTACTATGGAAGTGAATAGGGTCCACGAATGGTTTGGTTACAAACATTTCTCAGTCTTCCTTTCTGTTCATCAGGAAAAAGAAATTTCTACAGGGGCCGGATTCACAAAACATTCTTAAGAAGAAAAATCTCCTTAACTGCCATTTTTATCTTAAATTCAAGCTTAAAGGACAAGTTCGGTATTTTAGACTTAAAGCCCTGTTTTCAGATTGTTTATGGTCAAATAGAATGGTTTTGACTGAAATTTCGACATTTTTGGCTGCCCTGAGAATTTTCGCGTGTTTGTGTTTCAGCTCAGACCTCTACAATGGGTTTAATGGTGCACTGGAACAATCCTTCCTAAAATGCATTAAACCTTGTTTACAAAGACGTGAAACTCACCGAGTGGTCAGGGGTGTTCACTGATATGCTCACACAAAAATCGCTACAAAAGATGCTTTCCAACAGCTGTTTTAGCATTCGTTGTTAACTTGTGGACCTATTTTCCCAAACGCCTCACACCCGTATATTCTTCCGCTTAGAGCTTGAATAATAAACACTCCATCCCAGGTGGTGGCGCTAATCCGCCAATTGCAAGAATAGAAACAAAGTTCTCGGCGCGGAGTAATACCGTACCTCACAGGACGTCTAATACATGTCAATGGAGGTGGTAAAAACTACGATAAAACAGCTGTTGGAATGCGTCTTTTGGAGCGATTTTTGTGTGAGCATACCAGTGAACACCCCTGACCACTCGGTGAGTTTCACGTCTTTGTAAACGAAAGTTTAATGCATTTTAGGAAGGATCGTTCCAGTGCACCATTAAACCCATTGTAGAGGTCTGAGCTGAAACACAAACACGCGAAAATTCTTAGGGCAGCCGAAAATGTCGAAATTTCAGTCAAAACCATTCTATTTCACCATAAACAATCTGAAAACAGGGCTTTAAGTCTAAAATACCGAACTTGTCCTTTAAGAAAAAAGTTAAGAATATTTCGTATTCTCAAAAAAAGCTTCTTGATAAAGTTCTTTTTTTCCTTAAGTATGTTCTTAAGAAAAAACTTAAGAAGAATTCCTTAAATAACATCTTAAAGTTAGGATAACCTTACAGTAGTCTTAAATCTCAAAATGTAAGATGTTTTATAAGTTAATTTGATTGTTTTATATGACATGTTGTATTTTGTAGTCTGAAATGAAAATTTAATCAGTTTACTTCACATAGATTAGTTTAAAGAGGAATTTCACACTCATATAATGAAGTTTAATGGCTTACACAGTAATAAGTCATAAAACAAAAATGAGTATTAGTGATGATATTAGCAAACATTTCACTGTTTTCGTAATACATTCATTGTGAAATTACTTAACAGCCAAAAGTCGCTATAAGCGGGAGGCGAACCGATAATCGCTCCGTCATGGGAGTTGAGCGCTCCGATACCGTGGGGACGCTTCACCCTCCGCGTCTGTCTCTTGACGTGTGAGCGCGGGTCGTGGGAGACGAAGCCGTGGGCACGGAGAGTGAAGCACGCACGCCCAGATCGCTCGACCCGCATGACGGACCAATTGGGACATTATGGAACGATATTTACTCACCGCACTGCCTTAAAAGAGCTGGCCTCTGTTACAACAGCAAATTACATCTTCGTAATAACATGTCCTAATGCATCACTCGCTTCTATCGCGTTAATGATCGCAAGGTAACGTTAGTAAAAAGATACATTTTATGAAGTTTATTACCTCATTAGCAGGGTATCATATCAAAGCTTGTCATTTTATTCTTAAAGAGTAACTAAACCCCTGGTCAGAGCCTGACTCCACCCACTGGCAATATTTGAAAAATGCAAGAAAAGTGGGCAGATCCCAACGAAGATAGAGGGGACGAACTAAGCTCGTATCAAGTGTGTGGTGAGATCGTAACAAGGGCGTGGTAAGCTTGAACCTGCCTACGTCACGAGTCATTTTTTGGACCCAACATCCAATGGGAAAATTCAGCTGCAGTAGCCAACGTTCAACCTGAAGAGGGCAGCAATCAGACGTTTTTACACCATATATTGTAGTATTGAAACACTTTATATCCAAATGTCAAAAAAATTACTAAAATCAATGAACAGCACTAATAAAGCATCATTCTTACAGATCATTAACTAAAAAAAGTTGGTTTAGGGTTTAGTTACTCTTAAAGAGACAAATTTAAGATATTCTTAAGAAAAAAATTGAGAACTTCTTAAAGGAATAGTTCGGCCAAAATTGATATTAAGCCCATGATTTACTCACCCCCAAGCTGTTCGAGTTGCATATGTCCATCGTTTTTCAGACAAACACATTTTCAGATATTTTAGAAAATGTTTTATATCTTTCAGTTGATTAAATGTAATGTTACGGGGTCCACCCATAGTCCACGACCTTCAAGTCCAAAAAAAAGTGTGTCCATCCTTCACAAATTAAATACAAACGGCTCCAGGATGATAAACAAAGGTCTTCTGAGGGTAATCCGCGCGGTGTTGTTGTAGAAATATCCATATTTAAAACTTTATTAACATAAATAAATACCTTCCGGTAGCGCCACCATCTTAGTCGCGTCCGCATTCAGGATGAGAGCTTACGCAGCCTACGGAGGCTACTCTGGTGCTGCTCTGTGCCCCCGCCCTCCGAATTTGTCATACGTCACTAAGAAAAGTGCGTATACTACGCTAATACTCTCTCCTGAATACAGAGGAGTCTAAGATGGCAGCAACACCACACAGATTACCCTCAGAAGACCTTTGTTTATCCTCCTGGAGCCGTTTGGATTTATTTTGTGAAGGATGGACGCACTTTTTTTGGACTTGAAGGTCGTGGACCCCGTAACATTACATTTAATCAACTGAAAGATCTGAAACATTTTCTAAAATATCTGAAAATGTGTTTGTCTGAAAAACAATGGACATATGCAACTCGGACAGCTTGGGGGTGAGTAAACCATGGGTTTAATATCATTTTTGGCCGAACTATCCCTTTAAGAAAATTTCAAGAATTGCACTTAAGACCATTCTTACGAACTTCTTATAATTTATCTTAAGAACTTTCTTATTTTTTTTCTTAATGTTTTCTTGAATCCGGCCCCAGGTTTGTAACAACATGGGAGTAAGTAAATGATGCAAAATGTTCACTTTTGGGTGAACTATCCCTTTAAGTCATTTTCACACAGAGATTACAGAAAATGCGTCCAGAATGTGTCCGGGATCGTTGTTTTTTTGGTTCATTCACACTGCCAATGATTTTCTGAAATCTGTGCGTGCATTCCAACATGCAGAGTTCTCACTGTAAAGATCCTGTAAAGCAGGGGTGGGGAACCCTGGTCTTGTAGGGCCACTGTCCTGCAGAGTTTAGTTTCAACCCTAATTAAACACACCGAAATATCAAAGTCATTAAAGTCATTAAACTCTTTAGGATTACTTGGAAATGAAATTCAGGTGTGTTTGATTAAGGTTGGAACTAAACTCTGCAGGACAGTGGCCCTACAGGACCAAGGGTTCCCCACTCCTGCCATAAAGACACGTGACGTATTTAAAGTCCTGCATTTATTAGGTTTTTTCCACAGCATCTGAATTTTCTAATCCGTGATTTTGCTCTTGAGAAACCACATGTGTGCGTTTTTGATTATGATGAGATGAGTGCTGTTATGTCATGCTGGTGAATGATCTCCGCTTCAGTCCAGTTTGGCGTCATTTCTCGTCATGAATATTGATCTGCGTTTAAATCCCTGTGTCAAAGAGCTAAACCATAAATTCTGGTTACGATGACATGCGGCAAGTTTCTGCGTCTTGTTCTCATTTTTTACAGTAGACACCCCTCTCATTGCCTAATAAAAGCCAGACTAAAATCCTCTCAGTTTTAATGGGCTCTAAAGAGCACTATTGTAACCATTAAAACTGAGATACTCTCCTCTGTGTAGTGATTAAACTAATGTGTAGTTATATGCATTGATGGATGTGATGTAACATTACCATCAGCTCATTCAGTGTGTGTGTTGTGTTTGAAACAGCGAGGAATAGATCTCATACTTATTAATTTTTTTCTGTTAAATTAAACATAGAGCGTCAAAATCAGTTTAAGTTAAAGAAATCGGTTCACCTCCCTTCAATACGTTTGCTCATTGCTTGGTTGATTTGTTCATTTCAGTTTTTACAAAATCAATGCATGATGAAAAATATCTCCTCAAGCACTGGAGCTCTTAACTCAACATGTGGTAGTTCAGTTATAGTCTCTTTATCACATTACTTTCTGTAACTAATCTTCTCATTAGACATTTATGAGTTATAATGCATCTTAAGTGTAGTGTAATGCTAGAGGATCGTACAGATTATTGATGTGTCAGGGAACTTTTTTCAGAAGATGGATTGCTTATAATAACAGTTTAAGCACCCTGTCATTATTGTTAATTGCTCTGTCTCCGCCCCTCCCACAGAATCTGACCTATGAGATCATTCTGACATTGGGACAGGCGTTTGAAGTGGCCTATCAGCTGGCACTGCAGGCCCAGAGGAGCAGACAACATCAGAGCTCAACAGGAGGAGCGGAAATCATTGAGACCAAGAGCAGTCGACCTGTACCCAAACCTCGAGAGAGTGTCCGCAAGTCTGGGGTGAGACCGCACGCACGTTACAGAAACTGTATTTTAAGGCTTCCGGCCAAAATGATGACAGATCCAAATTAAATTCAATGTCAAGCTGTCCTCTTCAGATGCAGTATTTAAAGCCAACATATCATATATACTGCATTATACCACGGGGCTGTTGAATGTTTTATTCTGATTGGTTGAGATGGTCCACGTGTGTTGATTATTTTTCACACCTGACCTGTCGAATGCTGTAAAGTAACCACCACTGTCTGTCCATGACTGAATTTCTTTATCAGTGAGTGAGAAATCTGAAGGCTGTCTGTTGTTTTGTGTACAATCATTAGCCAGTAGATGTTTGTTGATTTGATGCTCAGACCGATGAGTTCTGGGATGGTGATCAGTGAGCACTCTTATTATTCTGTGATGTCATACACTGATCAGTCTGCGCAGCTCTGCATAAAGTTAAACAAACTTCAGATCTCTGCCTCAGAGACAAAATGATACACTGCAATAAGAAATGGTCTGTCTGGATCCATAGCATGGTTCATTGCATTTATTGGGTCTTCTGTGTGACTGTTTTTATTTGAAGTGTAACCTTGAAAACAAGAAGTTTATACTTGTTTATACTTGGAGCTAAAAACATATGTTTGCTACACGTGTAGACCAACTATGTACAGTTGTGGACAAAAAATATGGGCAACATTGGTGAATATGAGCAGAGAACATTTTCTATCACAAAAATACGTTTTGTTGAAGTAAAATAATTAAAAGTGTGATAGGAAATTACTTTTTTTATTCTTTAAAACACACTGGACACAATTATTAGCTAGCACCCCTAGAAATGTTATGAATAATATATCCAATTGATATGAACATTTTCTTAGCACACCATTGTGACTACAAACATGATGTTGTCCAGTCATGACTTCCTGCTACATAGGGCAGTGGTCTTCAACGTTTTTTGGGGCAGGGACCCCTTAGATGAGAGCTGCATGCTATTTTGTGCATACTAAATGTGTAAAACACAGATATTTTAGCAAGCAGTAAGGTTACGAGAGGCTGCTTTTTCGTATTAGGCACAACGCAAAGTGATAGACCGGTTAGATCACTTGCTCACCGCGGCACCGTCTTCCATCATTGTTTTGATTTTTTTCTAGTAATAAGTTTTAAGAAGTCGTTTTGTTTCGTTAGAGAGCAGACACTAAAAACTGAATGTGTCTGCAGCCTGAATTCAGTGCGAGCTGGACGTGCGTCACATCACAGAGCAGCCGGTGTCAGATTTAATTTATTACTGTCAGGGTGTGTAAGGCAAGCTGACTGACTTTAAAGATTGCAGAAGCCACGTGCTTACTCGTTTTTAGGGTTGGGAATCATTAGAAATTTTCCGATTCCGGTTTCAGTTCTGCCTAACGATTGCGGTTCTGATTCCGGTTCCATATAATAAAAAATAATGCACAATACTTAAACAATTCAATTTGTGTTTATTAATTACTGATAAAATACTTTAAATGTAAAATTATTAATATTTTCACTTTTTCAGTCACTAGGCCTATATCATTTATTCCTGTTGTAGTCCTCGTAAGATCCTACCTGTTGAAGTGAACATGGTAGCAGCAGTAGTTCTCAAACATATGATTTGAGATTTATATGCTGGAGCAAGTGTTTTGTCATATATCCTGAAAAGGCTGCTGTACAAGTAAGAATTTTTGTATGTGCATGCGTATAGGCTTATATATAATGCATACATATATTTTGAAATATAAAAATGTAAATGAGGATCAGATATATGTTTCTTAACAAACATGCGTGTTCATATGCGCTGACTTCTTTTCGCCGGAGGCTGCTCGTCACAACATCAAGCAATGCTTTAGGTAACTTAGCAACGACAGACGCTTTGGAGCTTCCACGCGCTTTGGAGAAAAGTGGCGCGATCACGTTTTCTGCGTGGTTTTAGATGCGAAATGTGAAGCAAACGAGCATAACGTGCATGGCCATTTCGGTGGGTGATGCTCGAGCCCCGGAGCGACCACGGGATCGGCGCGGCTATGTGCGTGTTTATTTGATCACTTTCATCCGTGAAACAACACACGGTTCAAGTGAGGAACCTTTTTGGGGTTATAATGTCTGCACAGTGCTGAAAACGCATGTTGCTATACTGGTAGTGCAGATTGATACTTTTTCGCAACCTTGACCAAGAATATATTACCTCATTGTTCCACCCCCAAGCCATCACTGATATCGGTTTATAGCGCATTAACTCTTGAGTCTTATGTCCGTTTGCTTTCACGCGAACTTGAAGACATCTCGCTGGGTGAGACTGTACTTTATATTTTTCATAGTTTGTGAAGTGCACAGCATCGCGGGTCGCACTGTACCGTCAACAGCCCTAGAATCCACACTTTTGACTTTTAGACATGTTTAACACGAAGTATACAAAGCTTACCTCAGCAGCCTGAGTGTTTTCTGTGGTAAGCTGTGTAAATTTGGTTGCGCGAGTGACTATAACAGTGGCTCAACGTAATTAATATTCATGAGGTAAGAGACATAAGCGCTTTGCACGTGCCTCGCATCAGAACTGCTTTTAGAACCGAAACTTAAGAATTACGTGCGGTTCCGGTTCCTTTTAAAAAACGGAACCGGTTCTGAATAAGAACCGGTTATCGGTTCCCAACCCTACTCGTTTTCTTATAATTTACATATGTAATGTTTAATTTAAGCGAGATTGTTTTGTTGTTGTGTTTTTCATTAAGAATAATAATAAACTTTGTAATTCAAGCAGCGCTTTAAAGCAACACTGTAGTTTCCATGTAAAAATGACTTACAGCTCCCCCATGTGGTTGAAAAGCGCAACAGTGCCTGGTATCAGACACTCTTCTGCAGGCAGGGGGAGGGGCGGAGCTGTGTTTCCTACCCTCCACCGCCACTTTCAGAGTGTGCTTGAAGAAGCTAGGAGGCTGCTCAGGTTGCAGCAACAGTACAATTTGTCCAGTTAAAAGTTGTTCTATCACTGAAATAATTTTAGAGACATTATTTAAAGGTAAAAAAACTACATAGTGTTGCTTTAAATGAAGGAAGAGCTGGTTGCTTTTATTTCATTTACACGAGTTTGTCATACACTGATTAACCGTTATGAATATTCTGTCACCGCAACATCCCTCATTTCAGTGGACAAAGACTCCAAGTATCACAGATGGAGAACTTCAGATTTGCGTGACCCCCTACTTTTAAATATTTTTCATCAACAAAACTTGGTTTTTTTTATAAAATAGGATTTTTTCCCAGCTTTCTTTGCTCATATTAACCAAGGCTGCCAAAATGTTTGTAATTTCAGACAGTTTTACATTTACATCTTATTTTACCTCAGTCCTACACTTCACAGTTCTCTCAGTTTGTCCTGTCCAACTTATATCTTATGAAAAACTTCAATTTAATCAACTTCAGTCCATTCATACGAAGCATTTTTAACAATCTGTCTGTATTGTAATCTGATTGGTCATTCAGGATTATTTTATTAATCTCGCTTTAATCTAATCATGTTTATTAGACTATAGGTTGATAAAGTGAAGAAATTCTTTATCTTTAACTTTAACTTTATCAGGTTGGTAGCATCAGATCTTGGCTAAATTGTGTTTTGTGTTATTCACAGACAGAACTATAATCCGTGTGAACGAGTTTGTTTATTATGTGCAGACAGACAGAAATTCAGATCCTAAAGTTTATTTTTGTTATTTTTGTACAATGAGAGAAAGAGAGAGAGATATATCATTCATAACAGTGTTTCCCACAGGATTTTGAGAGACTTGTGGCGGTGATGACGTCACACTCTAATTAGCATATATGTGACGTCATCACGTGTTTGCGTTTGATTCGGTTTGATCGAGTGTTGGCACCTGAAATATGTTTCACTTCTACTCTTTGATCTGTCACGTTATATTGGATTTTAACACAACTGATTGCTATTATTTACATATTGTCAGTTCTGTTGTCAGACATAAAAAGAGCAGACTATAGCCCTATTCGGATGGGATTAGTTTTACGGTTGTAGATGGCGTAATGTAATTTTACCACAGGACGTCTGTAATATTGATGGTCAATTCGGACGGGATTAGAAATCTCAGTTAAACATTCAGAAGTGGGAGGGGTACCTCGATTGCGCAGCAGGTCACCTCTCTCGTCGTCATGTGCACGTTGCTTCTTGATATATACATGACACAGACGAGAAAAACTCGAAACACTGTGTTTAATTTCAGTTTGGGGAGAACGTCAGTTTCAGGAACAGTTCTGTGCCTCTGAGAAGTGAATTTGACTTTTTAAAGTTTGTGTCGTGTTATTCAGGAACTGACTTGCCACTGACTTGTTTTTTTCGCCTAGAATACAAGTAAATGCTTAAGCGCTTTTATATTTGAAAGAAACCCGCAAAATAACAGGAAATTACGAAACGTACGTGTATGTTTACAGCTGGTATATACATCACCATACATTTACATTGAAGTCTTACTGCTGTTGTTCTTCTCATCAATGTCTTGTTATGAGCCCCTTTTTATTTAAAGCGAGATTTATTGTCGCGTATAGCGCAGACAATTGGGTGCAAATTCAGAAATATGAGAGAATACACAGTAACTGTTACACAAAGTTACTACAAAACACGTGCGCAGGCATATCGCATTATAGAGAGGGAGAGAACGGGTGTGTGTGGGAAACACTAATGCTAACCTTTCGTCAAGTCATCGCCGTCTTCTCTGTCAGTAAAATCTGTGACTGTTGACGTTTACGCGAAAAAGAAAGTATACGGACTCGGAGGAACGGACATTGAAACACTGCCACCTTTTCACGTTCATGTGAGAGAGAGAGAGAGAGAGAGAGAGAGAGAGAGAGAGAGGGTTGCATGCAACATAGAAAGGGAGGGCGCGCTGGGTGCTTTCAACAATGAATTAAGACGTTTTTAAACAGTAAAATATAAATGTAAATGGGGATCATGAAAAATCTATTTGTGGCGGCCAGCGCTGATTCTGTGGCGGTGCGCCACGAATAAATCAACGTATGGGAAACACTGTTCATAAATGGAGATATATGATATATAACACACATGAAATCTGTTAATAGCCCTCACAGTGAGATCTAAATGTTTCATGAAACATTATTCTTTTTTTATTATTCAGTTTTTGTCTTTTGTAAGGGTTGTTATGCCTCGTGTTTAAAAGTGTTGTTGTGTAATCCTGATGTTGTTTTTTTGCAGTTGGAAGCGATGGACGTGGACCCTCACAGTCAGAGCAGCGCAGCCTGGATCACAGACTCCAAAGATCCCAAGCCTACCGTCAGCACCAAGTATGAGACCACCATATTCTGATTGGACGATCCTGTCCTCACATCTCTCCTCCCTGTGCTCTGTGCCTTCACTCTCTAGATAGACTTTGACTTTCCCTTCATCGACATTCAATCGCTCTCTTTTCTCCTCCGGACTCGATCGCTCCCTCATTCGCTCCGTCCAGCTGAGGTCTGCTTTTGCTTTCACTGTCTGACTCTTTATTCCTGAGGTTTAAAGGCTCAAAGAAACCTCCACTCCTCCTAAATCCATCCTCAAGATTGTACGTCCCGTCGTAGCCCTATAAGTTTGTGTATGCTCACCACTTCACCTGTAGTTTCATCTAAACTGACCTGAAACCAAAGTAAATCTGCACCGAGGATCAGATCATCTCTAGTAGTAGTAAATAGTTTTATTACCCGTATAAACTAAGGCAAATCTAATATTTCTTACTTGATGTTACTTCCTCCATCATTCATACTGATGTTGGCTGCAGTGAAGAACTCGTTCCCAGTATCATCATCATCATCATCATCACTAAACACGTACTGTAGCAGCAGATCACATGATGAGGCACTTTAGATGAGCGGGGTACAGTTACTTTATTATTCCTTCAATGAATGCACAAATCCCATGCTTTTAAAAGGAAAACACCACCGTTTGTCTATTTTACTATGTTCTTACCTCAACTTAGGCAAATTAATACATGCCTACCTTTTATAATGCGTGCACTTTTTATCTTTGTACAGTGCTTCGTGAATGTATTAGCATTTAGCGTAGCCCCATTCATTCCTATGGATCCAAACAGGGATGAATTTTGAAGCCACCAAACACTTCCTATTTAAAGACTGTTACATGAGTTGTTACATGAGTAAGTACGGTGGGACAAAATAAAACTTTTGTTTGGATCCATAGGAATGAATGGGGCTAGGCTAAATGCTAGCACATTCAAGAAGCGCTGTACAAAGATTAAAAGTGCACGCATTGAAAAAAAGATAGATATTGATTAATTCATCTAAGTTGAGGTAAAAACAGTAAAAAATTGAAAAACGGTAGTGTTTCCATTTAAAGAGAGGACTCTGTGTTAGATAAGATCAATGATCCCACATAAGCCTGTTTCGTATGGTAAAACCCCTCTTTTTGCCATTTTCATGACATGTGCCAGTGGATGATCAGATGTCTAGAAAGCTTTTTGTTATTGTTGATCTGTTACCTTACAGACTGATGTTTAAATCATCTCTCTATGGACTAGATCAATCTATTAGTCCTGTTATGTTACTATGCACGTCTAAGAGATGACTCTGGATTTTACATTCAAACTGCACTAACATGTACGTCAATCACACTCTTCATTTTATTTTGCTGCCAAAATATGGATTGATGTTTTAACACTGTGATACAATGTGGTGTTTTATGTCGAGTACCAGTAAATGTCTGAACCGAATCACAGAGATATGAGAAAACCTCCTGTTCGTGATGTGTCTGATGACGAGACATCAAAGTGAAATGATACTGACTGTTTCAAAGCGTTTCACAGCATATCTGAGATATAAGTTTTATATTCTTTTTTGGGGGGGTTTTGAAAGTGGAAATGTGTTCTTACAAGCCTTAAAAACACTTCATGGGTGCTTATTAAACATTTACACATACAGTACAGTAGCACACAGCAACACTTTCAGCTGCTGCATTTCATGACCGTTTCTGAGATGGTGATATCATCAGCGGTCATTCAAGGCGTTTGCAAAGTGTTTATGATTAACATCATAACCAGATTAATGTCACTTTAAATTACCTGCTGCTTTTTTATCGTTGCATGCCGTCTGTCATTACCTTTATTGGCCCAACATCATTCTGTTTCTTCTCTAAATCAATTACTTTTTTACAAAATCCTGTCATCTGTGGATCCTTAAATGTTCCCAGTGAAAAACAGCTGCTACTTGAAACCACAACAATGCAAGAATGAGTTTACTGTACATGCTTGATAAATTGGACAGCCATTATTAGTCCATACTGTTTGTGTCAACTTTGGTTTTAAGTTCACATACTACTGTCTGACAGTATGAATAACTGAGGGATTTAACTCCAGTCCTGCAGAGGTTTATTTAAACCCAACACACTTCAATCTTGAGTTTCCTAATCCAGATCTTGAGGATTTCTTAAAGGGTACCTCGACTGTAAACACATGTTTGGCTTAATAGATTAACACTGGGATTGGCACTGTAAAAGTAAACCGTAAAAGTGTCATCGATTTTTCTTTTTTGCCAAAAATTATTAGTATATTATGTAAAGAGTTTCCAAGAAGATAAACTTTATTTTTGTGAGTGGATCCAGAAAAATCACAAAATTGGCCAGAAACTCGCCTACAAACTTGCACTCGTTCCTACTTGCTATTTAGGGATTTCCATTTAAGTGGTTTTGATGTAAAAGATCCACAAGGTCATTACATTAGATTATTTATTTAGCTTTCAGATGATGTATAAATCTAAATAAAAAAAGCTGGTCCAGGGTAGAGGTCTTCACAGGTCCACTTAATATCCTAAGGTCCAACCTGAGCAGTTCAGGTCTAAGGGCGCACTCACATTATCCAAACCAAACCAAACCATGCCCCAGCGCGATTGTCACCCCTCCCTACTTCCCCAGATGCATGCACTTACACTGTACTTTTATCGATCCGAGCCTGGGCGTGCTTTCGTCATTAACATGCGATTGTTTTGAAAAAAGCAGGAAGTAAAGCGCTCTCTTAACACTGGAACCCACCGTAATGATAAGTCTGTGTTAATTATTTGGAGTCGTTTGGTGCGCGATTACAGACAGCCCTCTCACATGTCATCATATTGCTTAGTTGATCTGACACATGTGCAGCTCGGACATTCACGTAACCCCGCTGCACGCATCAAAAAGTTTGAAACCGCTATGAAAACCAGACATTTTTTTTAATGTTTTGCCACTCAACATGGCGAACCCAGGCATGGTCACATGGAAAAGTGACGTTGTTGCACACCCTCCATAATAATAGCGAAATTGTCTCTCTGGTAATTTCAAATGAATGTGTGTTAGCCGAATGGATCCGAGGTGACCCGAACGCATCGATTTCCTTTTCTAACCCCTCCTCTGCTTGCAAAGGTTCATTTTCATTGAGACACACCTGTCAATCAATTTTAGATGACATTTTAGTAGGGATGCACCGATAGGATTTTTTTGGGCCGATACCGATTTAAACAGACAACTTCTGGCCGATGCCGATACCGATATTAAACACTTGTAAACAATACTATACAGTTGGTCTATTAGCTAGTTTATTTCTGCATCAAATTATTTTTACTGAACATGGATTTGATCTAATTAACATTCAACTGACCAACATAATAAGAGAGGCAAAAATGAAGCTAAAACAAATATAATAAGACAGCATGACAACCTTCAAAGGTGGTTTTTGCTATTCAGCATTTATTTTATTAACAACATTAACTCATTTTTTACATATAATGGATTTCTTTATGCAGTTAATTAATAAACAATCGGTATCGGCCTTTCTCATGCTATTGCCGATATGCCGATGGTTTCAAATTCATCAAAAATCGGCCGATAAATATCGGTGGCCGATACATCGGTGCATCACTACATTTTAGTGGTAACCTTTGTGTCATCAACAAATAACAACAGAAAATAAATGGAGCAGCAAAGCCACCGGGGTTTCTTTCTGTCCGATTGTTGCGTCTGGGGATGTTGACTGCGCACACGTCCGTGCCCTTTACATTCGGGTCCAGTTGGGTATGGTTCGGGTCAGACTCTGGTCCAACTATTTTGGACCTGAGAAGACCTGTAGTTCAGGGTCACATATTAAACGTGTTTCTATCAATGGATTTTAGTAGTAGAAAACCAATATAAAGTATTAAAGCATACAAGTCTTCATAGTCAAGGTACCCTTTACTTAAAGATTGCAGGTAGCTAATGACAACAAAAGTTTTTTTAACTAATAATCTCTTTAAAGGAATAATTCACCCAAAATTGAAAATTCTGTCATTTTCTCATCCTCATGTTGTTGAAAACCTGTATGAATTTCTTTTTTCTGTTGAACACAAAAGAAGATATTTTGATAAATGAAGGTAAGAACACATTTGACGGTACCCTATTTTTTCCTCCTATGGACGTCAATGGTTACAATAAGCTGTGTGCTTATCGTCACACATTAAAATATCTTCTCTTGTTTATGACAGAATTTAGATTTTTGGTTGAACTTTCCCTTCAAGGTCCTGAAGAGAAATGAGTTGCCATGACTTTTTCTCTTCATCCTTTATCATCACGTCTGTTGTAAATGTTATTAACATGTTATCTAAAGGCCACATTTGATTTCTCTGCTGTGTTTTAATTCCTGTATGTGTCTTCCTGTAGCTGACAGCTGTGTTGGATGACAAACAGACAGGAAAATATGGATGTCAATGGCAGCATCGCTAGGGATGAAAGCTCACCTGTGTGATGTGTGTGTGTTTATCTGTCTGTTTGTGTGTTTATTTTCTCTTAATCCCAGACACACAGTTCACCCCGTCCATGTGCATGTGTTATAACATTAAACAAAACCGTCTCATCTCAGAATAAAGATATCTCACTTTGGTCAGATTTCAGGTATGTTCAAAGACTTATTTTGCAAACACTGGAAAAACAAACGCGGCAGTCGCACTGTGTGTTTACACAACATGAGAAGTCAGTGTTGATGTTATTATTGCTTGGATACTGTTTCACTTTTATTTTCATTGTGGGGATGAAACCAATGCTCTTTTATCTTAAAGTCTAGATGCTCTTACTTCGAAAATAAAACCTAGTTAAAGTTAGAAACACTGATTCCAGTTTAGCAAAACACTGAGAAGTTGAATACAGTCTTGTCTTGTTGTTATAACAGTTTAAGATCGATCCATCAGTACGTAGAAATATAAAAATTTGTAATGTCAGTATTTCAAGTCAAGTAACCAAGGCTTTGGTGAAAAGCTAACGCGTTTAGGTAAGACGATTCAAATCCTGTTATCAGTTTAAATAGGAAAGGTTTGTGTAGTTTAAAGAAAGAAACCATATGCCGGATTAATGCGATGTTATGTAACTTGTGTGGTACACTAATATAAGAAGTTAAAAGATGACATGAGAACGGTACGGTCCTGTTCTGGTACGCTTTGTGACTTTTACAAGTATACTGTGATTTTTAATACAAATGATGATGTTAATGTGACACTAGGAACAACATCCAGTTGTTTATGTTGTTATAGAGCTTCTTAACAAAACTGTTTGTCTTTATTTTCTATAAATGATTAAGTTGATGAAAGCAGGGTTTGTTTACTGTTAAATTTGCATATTCGAGTAAAAATGTTGGATGCTGGAGTGTATGTAGATAGTTCATTAATATGACCTGTAGATGGGAAATATCCCTCTTAGTTTACAAGCATTTTAAGTCTGGTACTTTTTATTTGAAACCTTATTTTTACCACGGTACATTAGAAATGGGTAGAGTGCAGATGCTAACGTTAGCGCCTGTAACAGCAGCAGTGTTTGCACAACCAATCACGTTAGAAAAATTAAAGCTCACGTCCTAAATCATTAAAATATAAACAATGTTGAATTGTAAAATAATCCTTGATGTTTTGTCTTTTGATACTTGAACGATTCTGCTTTTATAGATATCTCTATATATGTATATGTATGTATTGTATGTAATTTTTGTTCGTTGATATGATTTTTGGTCATGTTTTTGTCCTATCTAGAGAGGGAGAAGTCTTTTTAAAGCTCAACATATCATGTTTGCAAGTGAGCGCGAGACTGACAATGAAATCTTTGAGAGATTCTTGCCACAAAATCAAAGAGAACGATTGTACATAATCTTGGGCTTCCAGTCTTTTTTATGATTATTATTTTTCATAATTGTACATCCAATAAACAAGGAGATGGTATCCAGTATGTCTCATTGTGTTTGTGTTCTTAGAGTTAAAAATTATGTATTTCAGCATCATTAGTAGTAATATTATATTGTACTTATCATCAAAATTACCTTGTTCACACTGTCAGTCCAAATCTGATTTTGGTGCATATCCGATTGGAATCCAATCACATTCAGAACGTTTTTTTTTTTATTAAAACAATTAGACGAGATTTACAATCACCTTCAGGAGAACCTTGTCAAATAAAAGAAGATACAGAGATGTCAGAGGAAAAAAAGAAAAAGGAGAAATAAAAACTAAAACGCAAAAAGGGGTATGTAGCTTACAATCAAAAAAAAAAAAAAAACCAATAAATATATAAAAGCAATGAAGGAAAGCTATCCAAGTTTAGTTGGAGTCAATAGAAATATATTTTTTATATATATCCAAAAACTTAACACATTTTTTATTTTAAGTCAAACAAAAAGATGTGAGCAGTGAGTCAACTTCAATCAGGAATTGTGAAAAAGTAGGAATTGAGCCCATAAATTTTTGCTTATGGATAAAAAATTTGCCAAACAAAATAAAAAAGTTAAATAAATACTCTTTAGATTTGTTGGCAGAGTCAGAGTAATAGCAACATTTAGAACGTGTAGAACGGGTTTTTTCTAATCCGTTACAGGCTACATCCAGAGGTGGATTGAAATCCGTTTCAAATCGTATTTCCAGAAATGCATTCAAGTCTACGCAGTTCTGTAGCTGTCACGTCACGTAAAACGTAAACATGTCAGACGTTGAAGCAGATTGTCATAGATACGGTTATAGTGCAGATAATCTGGAAAACAGCAGAACGCTACAGGACGTACGGATCGGATGTGATACACAGTATGGACAGCGAGTCTGTCAAATCGCATATGCATCAAAATCGGATTTGGACTGGCAGTGTTAACAAGATAAATGTTATGTATCACCCGGTTTTCAATCACAGTATCATTACTTTTATCCACCTGAAAGTCAAGTTGCAATGTTTTTTATTTAATAGACTACAGTAAAGGCATTTTATCCCCACAGCTTCATGTTAATTGTAAAACACTCGCAATGTGTTTATTTAACAACAATGTTGTCTAAAGTAGTAAAATCATACACCGCACGTGTCATCACACTTTAAGAGGCAAACACAAACGCTGGACATTTACTGTTGCGTGACCTGATAGCACATCTGCTCTGTTAGTGAATTAAAGAGGGAATTAATGTCATCTAACATAAATAATGTCAACCATGCTATTTATATTAAGGACAAAATTATCCATATATATTCAGAAGTACACTCTTAAAAATGAAAGTGCTTCACGATGCCATAGAAGAACCTTTTTCTGTCTAAATGGTTTCATGAAGAACATTTCTGTTTCACAAAAGGTTCTTTTAAGGAGTAAAAGTGTTGTTCGGGGTATAAAAATGTATGAAAGAATTTAAGAACCTTTGACTGAATGGTTTTTTGAGAAACCAATTCCTCTATGGCATCACTGTGAAGAACCTTTATTTCTAAGAGTGTATGTAAGTGGCTAATAGTGGAAATGTTTACTAAGTGTCTCCACCCCATCATGTTGAAATTCTATTTTGTTCCTAAAGTCTTTTTACATTTATTGTTACTTTTTAGGAATACATACACACAGCGCTTGCTTTTAAGAAACTCCGATCCAAAGATCCTTCACTAGGAACACATATGTGATATGCGTCAAAATGTGTCAAAAATTTGTTTATATTTATATGCAAATTAAAATCGTTGCTGTTTTGGTATTTTCTTTACCTTGTCATTGTGTCCACTGTGTGATTGCTGTGCCCACCCTCCTATTTTAAATTCTCTTCATTTTTCTGTAACCTTTTGCAATATTTTGTGCTTTATTTAGACAATCTTGGTGTGAATTGATAAAAAATGGAAGGTTACGGTCTTAAAAATGGCTAGAATGTACGGTTTACTTTTAAGAATATTAAATACATTTTAAAGAAATGGACTCATGAATTGTCTGTCCTTTTATAAGAAAATAGAATCAGACAAGATGAACAAACATAATTCTTGCTTTAACCAACAGACAATGAGCATATATGCCTTGAGGGACCCCCATAAAGCACATAAATATAAATTAGGGGGGCCCTTGTTTTTATTAAAATTTAAATACAACATGAATTTAAAATGTAATGTTGATTTTCCACACTTTGTGGAAAATCAACATTAAATTTTAAATTTAATGGCTATTTGTCCCAATTTCGCAAAAAACGAATTCAAATGATTTCTGTTTGAAATAAATAAAAACTCCCAAGTGCGCCTCATGCTGTTTTCTGGAGCAATTGACAGACGAGTTATGGATTATTTTCACCTCAGTGACGGTAAGAATGTTTGGTAATCTTTAGGGTTAGGGTTTTTTTTTTTATTCTTCTCAAACTATTATTTCATAACAGTGGTGAGGCTACACACTCAAATTGACAGCTGGTCCACCAAGTCAAAAGAAACACAAACTATTTTATTGGGAAAGCAGAAGAAATCACACATAAATGATGATAAATGATACTCTCTTTAATACTTTGATCGCTCAAATACGCATCATTCAGAAATAAATGACTATTTATAGAAAGCTTATCTTTTGCATGTGTGTTTTTAAACCTTGCAAATGTTAACATGCAAGCGATTTTAAACAACGTGAGCACAAGATGTTAAAGTGAGCTGTTTTGTGTATGCACAGGCAATGACACACTCATAAGCGGACACATGGAGACGCGCGAGCATGCAAACACAAAATGATCTCGAAATACCACAGTCTTGCCACCTATTCTCATGAAAACATTCAGTTATGTCTTAAAGTCGGATCTTTGTGTTGGTCTGCAGTTCTTCTGCTTGTGTTTCTGTCATTTATATTAATGAAACAACAGAAAACAAAGAATTACTTCTGTATCTTTAAAAAGATTAATTATATTTAATTTATATAATAAAGAAGACCGTGTTATTATTCATTTGATTCTATTTATGCCTAAATACTTCCGTTAGATCTTACTTTATTTGTAATTTTGTTCTTTTCTATTTTTATATGCTCCTCATTTCTTAATTTGTTCTTATTTTATTTTCCCACCCCCAGTTTTGCTGATCCGAAAATTATTTGATCTATGACTCAGAAAACACAATGTAATCCATTTAACCAATACTATATAGGAAAATTATGTAATTTGAGAGTAGGCATTGAGGTTCAGCCTATTTCACCCCTATTCTGTTTAAAATTTTTGTCCAGTGTTTCTAATTTGAGGGGTTAAAATGTTAAGGGTTTGACTCGAGGGTATTTTCTTTGATTAAAACCAGGATCAGATGATTGTTGATCTAGGATCACATCTTTCTTTGTGAAATCACAGCGACCCTATGTTGAGGGGGTGGGGCTTAGCTAGGGGACCCCCATAAGCTTTAACATAATTCGAACACTGCCTGTTGCTCCATTACTTTAAACTCTGTTTTAAATCTCAGTTAGGGATTAACTTTAAACTTGCATGGGGATAGCAATAGATTGTTTTAAAAGATCGTCAAATGTTTTAATTTGAATAAAATCTTTTCAAATAAATTTTTTTATATATTTGATTGTGTTTACAGTGCGCGTTCACGTGTAAAAAAGCGGTATTTTTCACACAATGGCCCTCATTTATCAAAAGTACGTACACCAAATTTCCAGCGTACACCTGGCGTACACCCAAAACCACGGTGACTTTGAGATTTATCAATATGGACGTTGGCGTACGGCACGCTCAAATCCTACGCCAGCTCAGGAGGTGGTGTACGCACATTTTGAGTTAGTGCAGAAACGCGCAAACAATTCCTAACACCACAAAACGCACTGACAAACTAAAATATATGATATATTATGACCCACTGTAAAAAAAAACATAGTAATTATAAACTTCAGTGTTTATTTTTATGCAACATGTACTTCATGTTTAATTTGTGAGACTTTACCAAAGCATTTGATTTGTAGGCATATGTATTCCTTCAGTTGAGAGCCTGGGCGCTTTACCTGACGTTTCAGGGCAAAGCATGTGAGCGGAGCGGAGCGGAGCCTTGAGCGGTGCGGTAATATTACCATCAAAGCGCCTCTCTAAAAACTCCGCTCCCTCAGCACCGCTCGTTGAACCCAGAACGCCCTTTAATAATTTGCTAGTTCGAGAATCTGTAAAAACGTCTAGCAATAAGTTATGGAATTCAAGCCTTATACAAAAATGTAAAGTAAAAATCAAAGTTAAGATTGGACAGGAAGAAAACATTGAAAGGAAGTGCGGAGAGACTGTAAAAGTCAGCAAATATTCATCCTGGAATCTGAAGCGGCACATTGCAAGAAAGCACAAGGATATGCTACGAAAACATGGTAATAATGCATCAAAAGGTAAGCTAGTTACTATTCGATGATAAATAAATAGCTACACATGAGTAAGGTAAAATGCTTGTGTTGAATGGAGCCATAAATCCGATCATGATGACATGCGGACAAAATCATGGCCACGAATTATCTTTTATTAAGACACTTCTTTTTCTTATTTAGTTTAAAGTAAATATTCAACAGTTTGTTCCTTGGAATTAATTATTATAATATTTCGTAATTACTATTACAATTATTATTACTTCAAATTATGAATTAGCCTAGTAAAACATGTGGAAGTCGTGGAAACAAATTGTTAATTTGAATTATATCCGGAGCTCCGTATCAAACTGGATCTTAGCTAACAAACAACTGTATGTAAATACAGAAAAACACACTACAAAAGTTACTACATCATTTTAAAATATTATTTTTAAAAAACTTAACCGAACCATTAAGCAGACATATAATTTAGATGTAGGCAACATTAAATAATAATAATAGTAATAATAATAAATAATTATTCTTCTAAATATCAATTAAGCGTCATTAATAATAAAAATAATTATACAAATATTACAAAACGTCATGCAATTATTAATGTGTCTTTAATCCCGCTCTTTAAACTCCCAAATAAAACAATTTAGTTTCTTTCCACTTCCCTGGTTTCTCGTCTTTGCCGTCTTCCATGTGTCAATGTCGTAAAATGAGGGCGTGGGGGAGGCGGAGACTTGAATTTATATGGGCCTGTTATTCTAATGACGATCGTTTTCAGCCGCCTCATTTATGAAGGGCAGATATTGCTTACACCTGAATTTCAGAGGTACGCACAGCTTCATAAATCAGGCGGTGAGAGGAGTGTAAGCATAATCTTACGCCAACATATACGCCCGTTTCTACGCAAGAATGATAAATGAGGGCCACTGTCTTTATAGCACTGTTTTCTGTGGGCTGATGTCTTTCTTGTTCTATAAAGTCCCTCCTTCAGAAATATTTAATGAGTTCTGATTGTGTAGTTTGTTTAGTGTGTTGTGATTCGACAGCAGTTTAGCCAGAGCCGTTTAGCCAAACTGGTGACTGATGTATCCCTGTGGGCGGAGTTTAGTCAAAAAACTGTTCTAGTGACGTCATTAAAGCAGGAAGTAAAGGGCTGTAGTCCGTTCACTGTAGGCTTTGAAAGGTGAATTCTGTTACAGAAAATATATCACCTGGCAGTGAACTTTGAGCTTTATTATTTTACATGTATTATTTATGCTCTAACAGCAACATTACACACTAACTAGGGTTTAAAAAATGGGATCAGAAAGAACGTGACCTTTAATAGTTTTAAAGAGGAAGTATTTTCCAATTCATGATTTTACTTTTTGTTTTATGTGCGTGTAAGTGTGTATTAGTATATGTTAATGATATTCAAGGGTATTTTCTTTTATCATTTATGCATTTCATCGGCTAGCAGATATCCTCAGCAGGCTGCATTTTGCATATTTTTAATCGGCGAGTCTAGTTTACGTAATCTAACCTCTTGCTTGTTAAAAAAAACATTGTGAAGGTGTTTTATTGAGTGATTTTGATTAAACCAAATGTCAATTTAAATTTAAATCTTGTTGTCAAGTAATGAGGTAAAGCATTTAATATTTAGGTTGCAAAAATTTTATTCAAAAACATTTAGGAGGACATTCTATCATTTTATAACTTCAAGATGTTAAATGAAGATTTGGACACAACTTCTTGTTAAAGGAATAGCTAATCAAACATGTAAAATTCTCATTTACTGTACTCCTCCTCATGCCATGAGCTCCTTTCTGCAACAAATCTTTATCTTTAAGTATATCTGTCACTTTATGTACATGTATAGCACCTAACATGTGGAAGGTCCAAAACGTACATCCGTCCATCATAAAAACAACTCAAGATGAACAATAGGGCTTTGTGAGAGAGAGAGAGAGAGAGAGAGAGAAAACTTAATATTTTTAAAGGTATTGCGGAGGATTATCAAGACTATTGGTCCTCCTAGTTGTTAATCAGGAGTGTTGCGCAATTGCATTTTTTTTTTAAAGTGGAGAAGGCGGTTCTTTTCTAAAATCCGAGAGAATTCTCCACTACACCTTTAACTTATTTAGCAAAAATGAAACTAAAAGAAACTAGTGCTAAATAGGGAAAAAAGGATGCCTGGCGACAACTTTGAATCTTCAAATCTAGTTCTTGTGTGTTTTATCAAGAAATGTCTTACAACTAGTCATAAGACTCCGGGTTTTGGAGAATTTTCATTTTGTGGTAAACCATTCCTTTAACAAGTATAATAGACAACACGGCTACAATTTCACTTGACGATTTCACCAAACATTATTTACAAACAACATGCACATTTTTTATAAATCAAAGAAGATTTTGCAAGTTGGCTACAACATTCAGCAGATTTAGCAGAGATAATCTTGTCTAATGAATCCCAAAAATATACAATCATTATATGAAATGTAAGTGTTTGACATTAACTGTATGCTGGATCATTTGTGTACTTTCGTTTTCCATGTGCTTTTCTATGGTTCAGTGATTCATGTGCTTTACATCATCTCAAGTTAACAGGTAAGTTGTAGATAATAAATTCATGATGATTGACTGACTAAATTTTAGTCAACCACCTGTTAGATTCTTAAACATTGTGAGATCAGAATGACATTTATGGTTTTTGGTGTTTTTTCCCCCAAATACAAATGTTGATAGATTAAAAGATGTTTAAAAACCAGAGTAAAAGATTCCAGCTTTTTCACTTTGTAACAGTCTACCTGTGCATGTAATAATAAAATGTCAAGCATCCAAACGATTGGAAAAGAGAAGAATTGGCATTATACATTCATTTGGCTTTATACCTTTGTCTTTTCTGTATTGTACACTTTCATTTTTTTGATTGAACTAGCAGATCAAACACTTTATTTTTATTGTTTAAAGCTTTCTTATTCTGGGCTTCATCATATCTTTAGTCTCTTATTTTGTCATCTGTGCTTTTATTAGATTAATGTTAAAACGCTTATTCTTTCAAAAACTCAGCATGGCTTTTGTCACCACCACTCCACTTGTCAAACAGTTGTCACAGATAGCAAAGGGTTGTAAACTTTCGTTCCATCTACTGAACGAGTCCCATGAGCCAGGAGCTCCTGAATGGTGATCCAGTTATCCAGGATGCGGCGGCTTCGTTTCTTCATGCTCTTTTTCTGGCTTAGCTCAAGTATGGAAGCTTGTCCCTGCGCTCCGTAATCTTGCTCCTTCTCTCTCTCGCGCAAAAAGTCCAGTCGACTCTGGATCATAAACTCGCGACGGCGGCGTTGTTCACGAGCTCTCAGCAGCTGCTGCTTGCGTTCCTCTTTGCTCCAGTACCGCCCCATCTTCATTTCACTGACCGCATCATCATCTGTGGTCATTCCGCTACGCTCCTCCCGTATCTTCATTGCCCTGGCTTTAAGTAAACGGTCTCTAACTGGACGTTTGGCCACGTAACGAGAACCGTCGCTACGGATCTTTACCTTCCACTCCATTCGAGGAGACGATGGAGGTAGTGCTGGTATAATCAGAGAAGGTTCAGGGGCGGCTGCCGAATCTCTATTTAGGCAAGTCCTGGCACTAGCGTGAGCAGGAGCCTCTACGGTAGAGTCCCTAACATCTGGGCTGTCATTGGCAGACACATCCCTCAACTGCATGCAGCTCTGGTAACGTGGAGGCAACGTGGTTCCACAGCGGCGACGGGACAGGTACGGACTGTTCTCTGCACTCCTTCCTCCTTTGACTATCCCAGTAGACCCTCGTCGTGCTCCGTCCAAGCTTTTTTTACCGCTTGCATCGTTTCGAGGTAATGACCGAAGTCTTGTTGCTGGACTGGAGTTCCTGCCGTCTCCTGTTTCTTCATTCTTTCTTTTGGAACTTGATGAGGAAGGTAAGTTGAGATTCTTATCCCTGCTTGTACCCGTTCTGTGACGTGGTTGCCGAGGTCGCATGGTTGCAGAGGCACTAGAATCCCCAGCGGCAGATGGTGAAGGGTAGCGGTCACTGGCCAAAGGGGTGCTTCTGCAGCTTTCCCCACCTGTATTATAGGCGCTTGTACTCTCCTTGTCAGAGCGCTCCCTTTCCGGGATCTCGTTGATATCCGACAGTTCGTGGTGGAGCGCCTCTGCTCCTCCACACCTTGACCTCGATCCCTTATCTTCTTCGTCCCCTTCTTCGTCAGCTGGCCAGACCTTTAAGCAGCGTTGTCGCAACTGCTGCATCTTCTGAGCCCGCAAAACGTTGCGCCACTTAAACTCTAGATGTCGAATTTCCTCCTCTAGAAGAGCAAATTCGTGCTGCATCAGACTCTCATTACAGTTCATGTCTAAAGGAGCAACTCCTGCTGCAGGATCACATCCTAATGTACTGTGGTTCCTCTTGTCCAATAGAAACGCACATCCGTTCTTCTCGTAAAGGCATCGAATCTCCAATAACTTGCGGTAATGTTCATATTCCTCCTCCGTTAGACCTGGCATTAAAACTCTGCCTGTCCCTGATTCTGGCGCACCATGATCCACAGGTCCTACCCCATCCGGCCCCAGTAGTGAGTCATTACTATAATGGAATTCCCATCCCTGCGGTACAGCATGGAACTTGCGCGTGCTGCCAGGTGTGTTTGTGGCATCCGTCGTGCATGCGCTGGTGGCGTCATCGGCCAGTAGGTCATGCTCGGAGGACTCCTCACAACGTGTGCTTTCGTCGGTGCGCCCCACCCCACTGTCCAGATCCTGGCTGTTATTAAGGGCAGTCTGCCACAAGTTGGGCCGACCATCTCGACTCCCACTGATGTCACCCAGCATAGAGCTAGTTTTCTTATGGTGCTGAGGGCTGGGTATGTTAGAGATATTGTCCAGGTCCTCTAGATCCAGGCTCACATCCAACTCCAAATCTAGATCATCTGCTTCATTCTAGCAGTAATGAGGGTTTGGAATGTTAAGTAGGAAAAGAGAAAAACAAGAGGAATGAGCTAATATACATGTTTGTGTATACATGTAGAGTTTGACAAGTAAACAACATTATTTAGAACTTTTGAAACACTAAAACAGTCAAAAGTCAACAAATGTGGAAAAAATGTCCTATCCCTGTTTGAACAGCAGAGGACAGTGTTTGTCTATGTAAGCCCAAATGGATGCTTAATCTGTCTATGGGCTCTTTCCCCATCTGCTGTTGAAGATATTTAAACAGTGAGAGGTTTCTCAAATGAGCCACCTGTGCCTGGGAATACACTGACCCAGAGGAACACACACACACACACACACACACACACACACACACACACACACACACACACTTGTGCGCTACCCAAAACCCTGGAAACGGTAGAATGTGTAAGCATGTCCCAAATGACCCATCACAAGTCAACCATTTGTTCTTATTGTTATGATTGTAAGTCATAGCCTCATATATGAACATGACAAAAACAACCAGATCTTTGCCTCTCTACATTTTTTCTATTATTTCATTAAATTGTAATATCAATGAAAATATTTTTAGATTTGTAGTGTCTGCATTTTTTGCATCACCAATTCATCATGATTTGTATTTGCAAACACTTACAGTTGTACAGCCTTGGGTCAAATAAGATCATATAAAATGGGCTTCATAAATGCCTCAAACCTTAGCTTAGATGTTGACATTGAATTTATTTGTATTCATGAAGCATTTAATTCTTCAGAGGGCTTGAATTATGTTTTATTGAAATATTTTCTGATGGGATGCAGATTGTTGCTATGGCTTCCACTTGGGCTAAATATGATTGACGTGAAAGTTAAAAGATGCTGACAGACCCTGAGGTTTGAGTTCGATCAAAGACATTTTCAGAGAGTCAGTTTGTCTTTAAATAAAGATGTCTGTTGTTAGCATTTAAAATTGTTATAAAGCTTATTACTGTACAGTTTATGTTTAGGGAAATAAATTGAATAACATTAATGTGCAGTTGAAAGTTTTGTGTATTCTGCGTTTACACCAACCGCGTTTCAGGCGTCAAAATCGCGTCTACCGCGCCTAGTTTGCCGCTTGAACAGTTTGAATGCATTTGCGCGTGTAGAGGGAAGTAGACGTGCGTCAAAATCCGCTTCTTGTGGGAGGGGCAAGTGCTATGCGGTTGTCTGTTTGCAAGATGACTGATGTTGATTGTGCATTTATCGAGAGAGTTACCAGTTTGTATTTGGTCACCTTACTATAGGGGGAAAATAAACGGCGCGGGTCGATAAACGTCACGTGACTCAAAAGTTAAATGTGTATTTACAACTTACCAGGTTGCCCAATGTCCTCACTGCCACTCTTCCAAGCAACATTCTTAGCTTTTTATTCCTGTCTCTACTTGTGTGGTATAGCTCCGGGTGACTGCTCACAGACAATATCAAGCATCAGGTTGAATGAGTGACTCCGGGCGGGGCTGCCGCCACAGCTTCTGATTGGTTAACGTGACGTGAAATTCTGCCAAAGTTAAAATTTTTCAACTCTGGCGTTAGCCGCAAATTCGCGTGAACCGCAAAATGCACAAAGCACCATTCGCGCATACCGCGCACAATCCTCAATTCGCGCCTTTCACGTGAACTAGACACGTGAATGAGGCGGAAACGCATCGTCCGCGTCAAACGCCTCATCCGCGCCGCGAGACCTCCAGATGCGCGTCAACGCGTCTTCACATTGACTTAACATTGAAATCGCTCATGCTTCACGCCTCTACCGCGGTTGGTGTAAACGCAGCATTAGGCTATATATCCTTTGTGCCTTAGGCTGGGTCAGTGTGTCAGTTTTCATTTATGCCCAATTTATACTTCTGCAATGAGTCTATGAATGGGTCTTCAACTACTCTTCGTCGAGGGGTAAAACTTTTACCCCTATTTTTACATTTAATATATTTTTATACTTTCCATCCATTTTATTCTATACGTTATAACTTATGTTGTTTTTGTTACTTTTTGTTATAGGTCATATAATTAAAAACATGCATCTACGAATATATTTATACTTAATAATTTACTCATCAGTAATCAATAATTTTTAAAGGATTCAAGTGTTAAGCCCAATTTATAGTCGTGCGTAGGTAGGCTATCTGTAGCCTGTGTGTAGCTCTGTGTAGCCTGACATGCACCTCAGAAAAATTTTAACAGCGCGTCAGATCTACACGGACCGCAAGCAATGTGATTGGTCCACCAGAACCCCTCCCGTCAGGTTAAAAAAACTGCGTCATAGGTAGGGCTGGGCAAAAAAATCGATTTTTCGATTAATCGTGGTTTTTTTACGTGGTCGATTCAGAATCGATTCTCAAAGAGCAGAATCGATTTTTTTCCCTGCAAAAAATGAACGTAAGATTAACCTTAATCAAATTACTAGTCTTCTTCACTAGATGTCACCCTCTTTTTTGCCTTGCACGATGTTACCAAGGAGCCTGTCATTCTTTCATTCAGTGCTTAAAATGGCAGTTTTAGGTGCTTCATCGACGTTGATGCCACCTAAACATAAAAAGTAAGAGGTATGGAAGCATCCCGAGAACCGGAATTGAAAATTGAATCGAGAATCGGAATCGAATCGATTTGATAGCTTGTGAATCGAAATTGAATCGATCTGGAACATCTGAATCGATACCCAGCCCTAGTCATAGGTATTTCCGTTTGTGACGGTGAAAACAAAGATGAGCCAAGTTGAGGAGTGATTTAACTCAAACTGCATCAAAAGTCGCTGTTTATTTACTTCCATCATTGCTGGTCTTCTCAAATTAAACACAACAAGTTGCTGTTTCTTCTTCGTTTGCGGGTTAACTTGCTAAGCTTCTTTGACGTTCGCGCTGCTACTGTGGTTACACGCGTGGTTTCTGCCTACCAGCGGTCTGCGCGTGTGTTTGCACGTCGAACGCGGACGACGCAAAAGTATAAATGAAAACCGACGCGGAACTTATGCCGTAGGACGCACGACTATAATGAGCCCTTTACTGATAAAGTTAAACAAAAATGAATTAATTTTCACCCTGCACACAGTGTTTTGATTGGAATACACTGAAATACAACACATCCGGTCGTTGTCACATGCAGTTTAGTCACACAAGTTTTTTTATGCATCCAAAGCTGAAATTGGATCCGATAATTATGCACCCGCAGATGGTTGGCACCCCACACAATAGCCCCTTTCCAACTCTTCTAATGTTTATCTGCTGTCATTTGTCATGTACAGTGGAAAGGTAAAAGTAAACACGCTGATTTTAAATCAGACTAAGATTACCACCAGGCCGGATAAAGATGATTGGAGGGGGCCGCTATGGCAAATCTAACAATTTTCGCGGACTGCAAGAGCTGTGATTGGTCCGCTAGAACCCCTCACTCGTGATTTTTTTAAAATCGGCATCACAGTTGTGCTTGTGACGATAAAAACAAAAATTAGCCGAATCAAGGAGCGAGATTTAACAACTCGAGCCTTAACAAAATTCGTTGTTTGTTTACCTCCATTACTGCTGATGCTGCTTTAACACAACAAGCTGCTGCTGCTTTGCCTTTAGCGTTTATACTGTGGGTTAAACCAGTAACAAGGTTGTGGACGCTGCCTACTAGTCGATGCGGACAGCGACACACAAGTATAAAAGATGCGTTGCCTACAAAAAAATCAGACTACACCGCACAGTCCACACACATCTTAAAAAAGTCTGACCTTGAGTAGAACAAAGGAATGAATGAGTGAATGAACGAGTAAAGCAGTAGACAGTCTAACCCCTCCCTTTTGTCTCCTGCTCTCCATTTATTTCTTTGTATTTGCGGTCTTGCTTTCACCTTTCTTGTCTGCTTTCATTCCGTAAACAGACTGCGTGCTGTTTTATCTAGACATGAACAAATGTGTTTCCTACTCCTCAATGTGATTATTTACCATTTGAATGTCATGCGTTATAATGAATGACATCAGTTATCTGCAGGAAAAAACTTCAGTATTGATCAATACATTTCATCATACACCAGACTGAATAAGGTGAAGACAGAAATGTTTATTCCAGTAATTTAAAGTGAGATCTCACCTCGATGTCAGGGCGTGCCAGCAGTAGAGAGATGTTGGTGCTATCTTCTCTGGTTAGGATGGCTACTGCTTCCTCTCTGTTCTCAACGTCCACTCCATTTATCTGTACAGAAACACATTTAGTGTAACCTCACCTTTCGCACGGTGTGATTTTAACAGGTAGAAGTGGTTATCAGTTTTTTTTACTTGTGTTACCTGTAGTATTCGGTCTCCCTCACGGATTCTTCCATCTTTAGCAGCAATGCTATTGGGGTTCACCTACAATAAGATATAATTCAATTTAATTACTATGCACGGTTTCATCGGATGCACACCGATATACGTCTGGCCTGAACTTAAATCTTGAGTACTTATAGAGTATTATACAACAGTTCTTTCTGGTTCTCGAATCTGATTGGCTAAGAGCTATGCGATATTGTGCTGATAACGGCACTGTAACCGCATCACCTTTCATATCATTCCGCCACCTAGTGAATGGAGGTCCTAGCAGGCTCATCTCTGAATGGAAAAACACAGACGCGCTGTTTTGAATCACTCTCCGTGTGTCTCATTAGTTTACTAGCTCATAAATCAGTCTGTGAATCCCCAATCGGAAGTAATTATTCTGTCAAAGATCAGCGCTCTTGGATGTTACGTTAAAGTTAATGGGAGAAATGTCTTGTCATATCGTGTGGACGATTAACACTTGGAAAGAGGAATATAGACACTCGTTTTTTTTCTGGAGCTATATCTTTTATCAGAACGCGAAAACACCGTGGAACTGCAGGTAAGCACCGCAGCTTTTAAATGTGGACATTGATCATTTACTTTATCGTGATGTGACTATTAAAACATGTTATGAGATATCGCCACTGGTATATTTATAAGCAGGATGCAAAAAACATCTCTCTGACACTTATAAAAAACCGTTTTGTATAGTACTGACAAGAACAAAGTTTAATAATAATCGAGTGCTCGTATCGCGTTAAGATTAAATGAGAAAGCAATAGTAACGTTATACAAGTATAGTTTTATTAACTTTTACCTCGCGCCAAAACAATAACAACACAAAAGACACTAAATATGAATAAAAAAACAAGTAATCGTTTGATCATGACACCAAATACTGCTGATTTGGTCTCATTTTGACGATCATAACACGAGAGCCAGGGAATCCCAGTCAGAGATGTAGCCCAGAGAGGGCGGTGGTCAGCGGGGCGAGTGAACACAGACGTCCGTTCATGCTTTGGTTCTCATTCGTACCGAATCTCAGTAAGCAAACGTTCAAACAGGCGCTATCTTTACTAATCGACTGCCGGAGGCAATCACAGCCGTGATGATATAGAGCTATATCACACTCCTACTCGAGCGATATTGCTTAGGTATTACATCCTTCATATCTCAGAAGAGTCTTTAGTTTTATCAGATCTATGAAAGACAGATCTGCTGTACCAATACTATACGAAAAAAGACTTAACTCCTGGAGGCATACTGCGGGTGGAGCGAGTCACGAGCAAGCCATACACAAAAAACATGATCCCACTATATCTGGAAAACTTAAGATTCAATACATGTTGGTGTCGTTTACATAATATACACTTACGCACCGACTGCCAAAAAAACACAGACATTGGATGCAATTTTACTTACCGCCTGCGACTCATGACCCGGTTGGGACCGCCCCATTTCAACAAAATCCAGCATTAAACAATCACTCAAAACTCTGCTGCTACCCCGGATAAACAAACTACATGCATTGGGTTCTTTGGGAAGCTGAACAAGCTTAAAGGTGCGGTGAATCAGGCATTTTTATTGTTTTATACTTTTGCCTGAGGTCTAGTTATGATGTTTGCATAATTTTAACAATCAAAAACATCAAAAGCAATAAGTAACAAGCTATTTTGTACTCTGGCTGACTCAAGAAACACTCTGTTTTGATAGGTGGGAAACATTAAAGACTTGGAAGTAAACACCCACTCCTATGATTGGATAACGTTTTTTTTTTTTTGTAAACTAGCTTTCAATCCTGCGTCATTACATGTGGGGAATTGTTTTGAAAACTTTCGATGTGAAAAAACGGCAGCTGGAGGGATTAACCCATATATCATCGCTGTCTGATGAAAATCACGGACATCCATTTTGCAGATTTTGAGATTTTTCGACGGATTGAATGTCCATTTCCGTATACAGTATGCTTCACATATCTAAATGTCAGGTCACTGTTGACTTATTTCTGAATGAAAAGATGACTGAACAGAATACAACAAATTAAATCCTTGAATATTTGGACTTTAATTGAAATGTGTTTAATATACAGTAGGCCTACATGTACTTTACAGCAGCTCAAGCATGCTACTTAACATTAAATTATAATGTTAAGCTTTTGATAATTTAGATAAATGTATATTCTGTATAACAGTTAAGCAGGACTTCACAATCCTCTATCATCATTTATAATTCATCTGTATTCACCATTAGACCTCATTTCTCACCTCACCCACATAGATACCCAGATCTTCTTCATCATCTGTACGATAGCACACTGTTAAACCTAGTTTATCTTGCTGACAAGATTTATACAGTTCCACCTCCTGAAGAAACAAAAAACAGAGATAAGAAACCTCTCCAGCAGTATATGAGTGTAAGCTCATGAGTTTGTGTAAAGAGACGCTGATGACCTCATACTCAAGATCATCCGGTCTGTCCACCTCATGTTGACTGATGTCAAAATAATCTGTTGGGTCATAGTACACGTGATCTATAGGTGGACTGAAGAGGAAAAACACGGTCACAAACTACAATTATACAGTATAGCAAAGTTAACTCAATCGGATGACAAACTGTAATGAAATAAAAACTCAACGTAAGGTGTAGTATTGGAACTGCAAAAATATATTTTACAAAGAATAGATTTTCATAAGAGCTCATTCTTATCACACGGCTCATTGGAATGCTTGATTCTGATTGGCCTTTTGGCATTTGCAGGGTTGTTATTCACAGACTGCAACCAGAACCACTCAAAAACGAATAACACACGATAACCAAGATGTTGCAAATCATTTTCAGATGTAGAGTTTAATATTAAACAAAAATGTAATATAAATATGTCTTTTAATAACACATAGGACATTATATTTACAAATGATTAAACCAAATAGTGTGTTTGTGACATTTGATCATCTTGATTGTCTTATTTTAAAAACGAAAGCAGGGCTTTCAACCAGAATTTTTTCCCAATTGGTTCGTTCCGAACAGAAACAGTATTTTAACGTTTCCGGTTTTCAGTTCAACCCTAAAATTGACGTTCCTGAACCGGTTAGAACAAAAAAATAAAGTTCCCAACCCTGGTGAAAAACAAATATACTTTATTGTATTTCAAGTATATTTAACTTTGCAATAGTACATTACAAATATACTTACAAAGGAATGTACTTTCTTTAAACATATTTAAAGTATGCTTACAACATATTTGCGCATATTTTTTACAATTAAACTTTTAACATACTTCAAAATAATTATACTTTAGTATATTTGATAAAAGTATACTTTAGAAAAATATACTTAAAGTTAAAGTTTTGTGCAATTTTTAAAGTATACTAAATTTAAACTTATTTTAAAATGTATTTTAGGTATACTTTATCGGTATGCTTAAAGTTATCATTATAATAATGCACTGACAGTATATTTCTAAAATACATTATTTAGTATTCTTTAGAAACAGTATATTTTAAGTACATTTTGATATGTATATGGGGTGTACAAATGTATATTATTTTATGGAGAAATAACGTGGGCTTAAAATTACGAGAGAGCAGTATGTTCAGTTACATTTTATATTGTAGATGTATACATTTGTAATATACTATTAACATAATAAGGTACACTTTAACTTCACTATAGTCAAGCATTGGATAAATCAATTAACTGTGTTTTACCACAAAATAACCATGGTTTTGCTAATAATAATCAATACACCAAAAAAAAAAAAAAAAAAATACTAAACTTTTACCACAAAAAAAAACATTCATTTTCGTAAGGGGAATATGAGTGTTTGTTTTTTTGTAGTTTTTGAGTCAATTGCATACCGCTTTTAGCTGTACACATTAATTAACTTAAACAGTTTTCGTAAATGCATTTCAGAGAAAAGTGAATTCTGAGATTTGAATAATGCATCTGACGTGTGTGATGACGTCACGACGCACGTATTTTGATTTTTACCAGTCGTTCAAGACGGACGGATTCAGTCCCAAGGTACGTTAAAATAACTTAAAATTAATTATATTTGATTATCGTTTGACCATTCTGAAGTTTATCAGTAGACTATCATATTTCGAATGCGAAATGTTGTCAATAACGCGGTGTCTAACTCGCTATTAGTGATAAGCTGCTGTGTAGCTTAGCTTAGCTTATAGCTAATGTTAAAGGTTTGAAAGATAGCACTGTTAGGCTGTTATATCGAATTAGTACACCCGATTGTTTTGTTAAATATATGTATTGGTGTGTATGTATATATTAATGAAAAAAGGTAGTGTCAGAAAATCTGTTTTTTAAATGTAGCGTGAAAGTTAACCATTTATTGACTGTTTAGAGGTTGTAAGGCTTTTAACTGTTACCTAACTGTATTTAGTATTAATGATGCTGCATTCTTTCCTCAGAAGCTGAAGTTTTTCAAAGACATTTGTAGGGAGGACTTTGCAGCTAATGGTAAGTCATTTTAAACTCTTAAGATATAATAATTCATTCGTAGTAGTAAATCAAGCTTCAGTTTAGATAACGTTATATACATATTGAGGCGGTTTCCCGGACAGGGATTAGACTACTCCTAGACTAAAATAAATGTAAGAGCTGTCCAAACTGAAAACAACTTGCACTGACATATCTTAAAATACACCAGTGTCCTTTGTTTTGCCTCAAAATGCACACAGGTAATGTTTTTATTAAGGCATGTTTTTTGAAACTAGTTATATTTCTTAATTAAACTAAGGCCTAGTCCTGTTTTAAGCTAATCCCTTTCCAGGAAACCACCCAATTGTCTGCTTGTTGCATTTTCTTTCTGACAAGTTTTACATTTAAATTTAATACAATAAAATCTTTCTTTAGGAGCTGAAGTATTTTATGTAAGGAGGATTTTGCAGCCCATATAGGCAAGTCATTATAATGAAAACTCTTAGGGGTGGTTTCCCAGACAGGGATTAGATTTATCCAGGACTAGACCTTAGTTTAATTAGGATAGTTTTAACAAACATGCCTCACTAAAAACATTACTTATGTGCTTTACAATGTAAAACAAAGGGCACTGATGTATTTTAAGATATGTCAGAGCAAGTTGTTTTCAGTTTGGACAGCTCTTACATTTATTTTAGTCTAGGACTAGTCTAATTCCTGTCTGGGAAACCGCCCCTTAATATATATGATGACATTTAAGTCAAGCTCTAGTTTAGGTAAAAATATATCTGCTATACAATCTCTGCCAGTAAACTATAGATTTAATACAGTAAGTCTTAAATTAATGTAATGTTTTAATATTAAACACTTTTTAATTGAGCTTATTGTCTCTCTTTTTCAGATTTCCTTAGGCTGAACCAAAACCTGCCAGACTAAAGTTGATTTGGGAGAGAAAGACGTTGTAAACTCACTCATCTTGACATTCTTCAATGAGTAATTGTTCAATTTTTAGGCAAATACTGTACACTTTGAATGGTGTGAATAAAACTATATTTTAAATATATTTAAAATGAATTGTTTTTGACTGTTTTAATCAGCTTTTATTTATTTGGAAAAAAATATTTTGGTTATGTTACCAGCTAAAGTAATCTATTCACAAAATAGCACTCTTTAAGTTAACTAATTATTAACGCACTTGAAGTATACTCATTACTAATCTAGCTGCAGGTATGTAAAAGTATACAAAATGTAATGTACTTGGCATATTCATTTTTCACCAGTGCAGTTTTTAGAGTTTTGGATTGGCCAAAAATATATAGAATGTACGCAAACAGTCTATTTAAGGTATACTGATTGTATGTTTGCAAGACACTCATAATACATTTGCAATGTACTCCTAACATAAATAAAACACACTCTAAATCCACTTATCAAGCATGAATTTAGCACAAAAACAGTCATGTACTTAAATTGTACTAAATACACTTAAAGTTGTTCCACTTTAGCACACAAAAGTACACTAAATACACTTAAAGTTGTACTTTGTTACAATTAATATACAACTAAAATATATTAAGTACAAAATTAGTTGTTCCAAAATAGCACTCTTTAAATAAACTAATCAATAGCACACTTTAAGTATACTGGTCATTAGTGTGACTGCAAGTATACTTAAGTATATCAAAATTAAATATATTTAGCATACTATTTTTTCACCAGGGCAAACCGGTAAATAACGTTCCATGTCAGCTGTGGGACATACGTAGGCTTATCATTAGGACATTAAACTTAAATTATTAGTCTACATAATTTTCCTTAAGTCTCTATCTTGTCATCAAACATTAAAAAGGCTACATTATGTAAGCAGCATAACTGTAATTCTGACATTTGTTGAGTGCAATTAAACACGAGCACACACACAGACGGAGGACGAATTCCAAACGACGCTTCTGGAAGAAAATGCAGCATAAACAGTCGCTCCACATAAAGTGAAAATTACGTTGTTTTTCAGTGCTTTATTCACCAAATGTATTTTAATGGACTACAGTATGAGACACAGTAGCGCAACTCTCTCTAAAGTTTATACATCAAGGGGCGGTTTCCCGGACAGGGATTATCTTAAACCAGGACTAGGCCTTAGTTTAATTAGGAAATATAACTTTGTTTTAACAAACATGCCTTAATAAAAACATTACCTGTGTGCATTTTGAGGCAAAACAAATGGCACCTTCCGCAACTTTTTAAACCCGGAAGTATTGCCCTATGGCAAGCTGCTGCATGTCCGTGTCTGTTTTAAAGATCGCTCTGAATAGACCTTTTGCGTGTTTGCAAACAGAGATGACGTTTTTTGTGGGCGGAGCCCAACTGGTGGCAGAAAGTGAATGCTTCTCAATAGCTGTGTGAAGTGTTTTAGCATTAAACTGTGATTTTTAAGGATCCGGTGTTCTGTAGAAGTCTGTTTCCCCTATATTTGTCTTAAGTGTAATGTTTCTTATAACGTTTTCACCAAGTTACGTTTATTTTTTAAATAAATTAAAAGTTTTAATGGCTTGGCCACTGATATGCATGCATGTATGTAATGTATATGTATTGTTCTTTATTGGTAAATCAATTATTTTTACAGTATGAATCTCTGAAGTACTTATAAGAGCAATACTATCATGTATTCTGTATAATATCATTTATTAAACATTTAATCATTTCCTGTTTTCAATTTCTTACTTATATTTTTATCCTACGTGTTTGATCTAAAACTATTATGTTTACATACAAATTAATTTGTATAGGCCTGTTTATATATTATTAACACTTTACATCGTGTGTGTGTGTGTGCTATGTTTATATATTTATTAGTAAACATCATAATTTAGAACAAACAGGAAGAAGACATAGGCTAAGATATAAGGTAAAAAGAAGTAATAGAAAATGAAAAAAAAAATAGGAAAACTTTAATAAATGGTAATATTATTGATATTATGAACTAATTAAAATCTTTAATCTTTCTAAATAAATTATAAACATAACGTGATGAAAACGCTATAAGAAACACATAGAGAGATCAGACTTCGACAGAACACCGGATATCTTCTCTAATTATTTTCTATTCAAATCATTAAAAGATTTTCAGATGATTTCATCACTCCAGTCTGTCCGGTTGAGGGCTTTTATTGCAACCATAAACACCTACGTTTATCTTCAAATGGTGTCTTCGACGACGATATACTATAAAAATGAAGGTCATCTATTTTGGCATTCCTACTCTGACACTCAACAGCACAACAAAACATTTTCTAGTGAGTTATATTGTTCGTTTCACTCGTGTCTCATTCATTTCCACTGTTTTTCTGCCACCACATGCGCGCGTGGCGTAACTGTGACGTCGACTCGCAAAAGGTCTATATGATCTGTATGAAAAGTCCGTCACAAATATGGAATTATTTTTGCTTTTTGCTCAAAATATGGTGTTTTTGCAAAAACCTACCCATATTCAAAAGCTGATTGCAAAAGAACCACTAAAGGTAGGATGAAACGGTTTTTTTGTTTGAAAGCAGAGGGTCTGTTCTTTCATTTGGTATATTGTATGTTTATATATTTAAAGAAGAAAATTTTCTGGAAGGCATTAAACTTTGGTGAAAATCATGAAAAACGCTGGTGCTGGCTGGCAACTTTTTTTAAAAACGCTGGCGGTGAAAGAGTTAAGATATGTCAGTGCAAGTTGTTTTCAGTTTGGACAGCTCTTAAAAATGTTTTGGTCTAGGACTAGCCTAATCCCTGTCCGGGAAACAGCCCCCAAGAGTTCTGATCTTCGAAGGGCGAACCCTTACGAAAAAGAAGTTTATTCAAGTGTGCTATAAGTATACTTCTTTTAAACTTAAAATAAAAAAGTATACTTTCAGTTTACTTTTTATGTACCTCTCTAAAATGTACTTTAGGTACTTCTCAGAAATATACTTAAATTGTACTAAAGTATACTTGACCTATACTGACCGAAATGTCTAAGTATATTTGGCCTATACTTGTTTACTGACATGTACTTAAAAGTATTAAATGTAAATGGCTAAAAGTAAAAATGCAACAACGAAAGCTACATCAAGAAAGCTGCAAAAAGCCATATGAATAGCCCTGGTGAAAAATAAATATACATTATTGTATTTCAAGTATATTTAACTTTACATGTACCAACTTTGAATATATTGAAAGTATGCTTACAACATATTTGCTTACAATTAAACTTTTAACATATTTCAAAATAATTATAATTTAATATATTTTTAAAAGTATACTTTAAAAAAATATACTTGGAGTTAAAGTTCTGTGCAATTTTTAAAGTATACTAATTTGAACTTATTTTAAAGTTTATTTTAGGTATACTTTATCTGTTAAAATTATCATTATAATAATGCACTGACAGCATATTTATAAAATACATTATTTAGCATCCTTTAGAAACAGTATATTTTAAGTACATTTTGAAAGTATATTTAGTGTACAAATGTATATTATCTTCATGGAGAATATTTAGTGTTAGTAAACTAGTAGGTTATTAATTTGGTGCTGCAGGTATACTTGCAAGTATTCTTTTACTATACTTTTAGTTAACTAGTGTACTCATACTGAAAGTGTACATGCAAGTGTTCTGTTAGTGTACTCTTAGTAAACTAGTAAGTTACTAATTGTTTGCTGCAGGTATACTTGCAAGTATTCCTTTACTACTTTTAGTAAACTAGTAGTTTACTACTCAACTTTACTTTAAGTGAACTTAACATCATACTATAAATATATATATTGCACTTAAAGTACAATACATTGTTCCTGTGTATAATTTTTTATACTTGACATATACCTTTTAATTGTACTTTCAATTTGAAGCTAAATCTTTCGTATGCTATCAGTGAGCTAATCAAACAAAAATAAAAAAATTATATATATATATATAATGGGACACTACAGTGGGACACTCTAGAAATTGTGAGTAAAAAAAGGAATGGAATAATTTGCAAATCTCATAAATTTATATTTTATTCACAATAGAATATAGAATATCTCTGCCCATCTTGACTTCTGAGAGGCACTGCCACACTTTTTAAACCCAATCATGTTGCCAATTAAGTTGCAAATTGGTCCTTTAGTTGTTGCTTATGTACATTTAACTTTTATGCTCTTATTGCTACCTGTCCCAACTTTTTTGGAATGTGTAGCTCTCATAAAATCCAAATTGAGCCAATATTTGGCATGACATTTCAAAATGTCTCACTTTCAACATTTGATATGTTATCTATATTCTATTGTGAATAAAATATACGTTTATGAGATTTGTAAATTATTCCATTCCTTTTTTACTCACAATTTCTACAGTGTCCCAACTTTTTCTGATTTGAGGTTGTATATATATATATCTATATATATATATGGCTGAACCCCCTGAATATTAACTTTCGTTCTGGACTCCATTTCCCATAATCCCGCATGCCTGGACTGATTAGTCTGCCACCTGAAACTCATTGGACAGCCTATATAAACTCAGTCAGTGCAAAGTCTTGATTTGAACCAGTCATTGCTGAGTGGTTTGCCTGCCTGCATATCTATCTGTATTTATTGATCTTTATCTGTTTTACCCGGTTTATGAGTATGTTGCCTGTCCTGACAATTTTGCCTGTTTCATGACTACGAGATTTGCCTGCCCTACATTGCTGTGTTTGCTGTTGTTTGACCTTGCCTGTTGGAATATGAGTGTGTTTAATAAAAACCTGCAGATGGATCCTCAGTGTCAAAGTGCTTTGTTACACAAGCAGTATACAATAAGTAACATACTAGTTTACTAAGAGTACACTAACAGAACACTTGCATGTACACTTGAAGTATATGACTAATAAACTACTAGTTAACTAAAAGTATATTAAAAGAACACTTGGAAGTATACCTGCAGCACACAATAAGTAACCTACTAGTTAACTAAGAGTACACTAACAGAACACTTGTATGTACACTTTCAGTATATGACTAGTAAACTACTAGTTAACTAAAAGTATATTAAAAGAACACTTGGAAGTATGCCTGCAGCACACAATAAGTAACTTCTAGTTTACTAAGAGTACACTAACAGAATATTTGCATGTACACTTGAAGTATAAGTCTAGAAAACTACTAGTATACTCATGAGTTCACTTGCATTACAAATGAAGAACTAATTGTGCACTAGTTGTACACTTAAAGTTGACTACTCTTACACTTATAGTACACTTAGAAGTATACTTTTATATACTAAAAGTGGGCCAATTTAGTCCCAAGCGGTATTCAAGCAGTACACTTACAAGTATACTACTAGAACATAAATGTTAGTACACTTACTACATAAAGTATACTTAAAACTATACTCCAGCATTACTTAAGTATACTTAATAAAATTAACTTGAAGTGTACTTCTTTTTCGTAAGGGAAGTTAGACCGGACACATTCAACCGCATGTGCATACAGAAAATTGCAAACTTTAGCATCTTTTAGTGGTTAAATTGTTTCAAATCACTTAAGTTTTAACATATGCAAACCTTTGAAACACGTGCAAATGATCAACTTTCACCCTATTTAAATTTGCTAATTAATCCCCAAATCGCATGCGAGCCGATCCATAGGTCGTGATCTATATGGATCACGTATCAACTGCGATCCGTTACACCACTAATTAGTAAAAACAAATATCTTGAGATACTTGGTAAACTACAATATTTATCTCTTATGATTCTATTATTAGAGACTTGGGCTTGAGTTGGCAGCTTCTCATTTCTTTGATGAGTCAATGACGACCGGAAGTGAACTTCATCGTGTCTATTGCACAGAAATATTGTCAAAGAACGGAAAAAATGACGGTATTAACCGGTTACCATTATTTGAAATAAACGTTTCTGTTCCGAAACATATCTTTTTTGAAAGTTTCTGGTTTCGTTTCTGTTCCTTGCAAAACATCAAAAGTTTCTGGTTTTCGTTTTCGTTCCGTGAGCCGGTTCAAAGCCTTGACCGAAAGTAAACAACTTTGCATTCATTAAAAAGAGCAAAGAAAATATTTCAAATCAATATTTTATAATCCTTACCCTACTTATAAGGTAAATAGCCATGTAATAAGCTGGATAATGTACAGGCAGCAGGTTGTTATCATGAAATAAGCCCCTTTAGTCTGATACAAGACCCTCCGCTTTGCTGAATTAAACTGTCAGGGCTTATTCCTGTGAAGACAACCTGCTGTCTGTATATTATCGCTTACATACAAAACCAAATAATTGGTTGTTTACATCTTGGAATGCTTAAAAAACTGAGAAATGTTAAGGAAGCTCCAGAGCAAAGCCAAAAAAATAAATAACATGAGCACAGCACACGTGTCAGGTAATAATTTAACTGCTTTAACCCTGGAGATCCCACGGGGTCAAATTTGTTCATTAGAATAAATGGTTTTTTGGATTTTCGTGGGTTCTCCAGGGTTAAAGTATGTTTAAAATAAATCTTACAACTACTGTGAACTTTCTTGTCTTTTATTCAATAGCATAATTTCTTATTCTTATGTTGTTGTTTTATAGAAAGAGATAGAGAGGGAGAGATTCTCCCACACTTACATCTGGTTAAAGAGGTAAGAGACTGGTACAGGTGGGAGTGGAGGTGAAGGAGGTGATTCAGGTCTGTTGTGATGGACAGATCTGCCTAAAGTCACCATGTGCTGGAAACTGATATCTGTCTGTGTCCCGCTGTCCACGCAGTCAGTCATTGTAATGTTGGTGACAGAATCTCCGGTCACACCTGCTGTTCTCTTCCTGTGAGTCCACCTCACGTTACGTCTGCAGCGCATCATCTGATCCTCAGAGAGCTGAGATAAACCTTTACTGTTCACCTACAGTACAAAAGAGAGAAACAAAATTACGACACACTTTTTTTGTCAATTAATTGTTTTTATAATGGTTAGGTCCTTGATTCTGATTGGTCAATATGATAAAAAACATATATGACCGCTGTACCCAATGATTCTGTGCATCACTGCAAAGCACCCTGAACAATATAAACATACATGAGTCTGTTCAGCCGTGCAATCATCTGTACTTTATTGCTTACGTACTGTAGATTAGGATTAGGTTAAAAGGGACATTTCATGTAAAGAAGAATTTTCCATGATTTTTATTTTATGGATTAAATTATTATTTACAACATTATAAACACAATGTAAATGGTTTTGAAAAAAAGGCATAGATGATTGTAACCTTAAATCCAAGCTCTCTATTAATAGAAACAGTACTGTATATGCTGTTTTTCTGTTCCCTCTGAGAAATGAAAGCAAATGCATTATTAGAAAAGGCAATTAGGAAGACAACACATGCAGGTCCGGTTCATTTAGTGCTGACAGGACAACTGAGAAACTGCAAAGAACAGCAATATAAAACCTCATGGTGATGAATGACCACAGTACTCAATATATCTGCAGAGAGAAGCACATGTTATTTATTAAACAGGCATGGTGCTTGTAACACAATGTCGTGTTTATTTTCATTTATGTTTTTATTAGGGCCAGGACTTTAACGCGTTATTTAAGATTAATTAATTACACAAAAAATAACGCGTTAAACATTTTTAACGCATTTTAATCACACTTATTGTTGCACCGCTGAACATTTCTCACTGGATAAGTTTCGGCGGACCGAATATACTGGAGCACCAACTAGCGTTCATGACTTCAGACAACAACAAAACACAGTGAACATGAACAAAGAAGCTGAAGAGCTCGCTTTGGTTGGCCCGTGGATGGGAATTTTTTTATAAAAATCGAACAGATGGAAGCGTCGATAAGAGCATGGTTGTGCGTAAGCTATGCAACAAGGAATTCACATATCACCGCAGCACATCGAGCCTCAAGTATCATCTCAATGCAAAACATATAGCAGCTAGCGTGGACCCTACTCTGAGTACAATGACTTGGTTAAACAAAAATAAACAATATTTTGTTGCTTAAGCTTATGTGTTCAGTCATTATTCATGGTATACTAAAAATCCATGTGAAAAAATTACTTCTCAATGTTCTCAGGTCAAATATTTATGTGATTAAAATGTGATTAATTTCAATTAATTAATTACAAAGCCTCTAATTAATTAGATTAATTTTTTTAATCGAGTCCCGGCCCTAGTTTTTATATATTTGTAGTAATTGTTTGCTCATGTATGGAGATTTTTCTGTTGATAAATGTTGACCCAATGTTTTCTTTTCAGTAACGCTCTCTTAAATGGAATATGTAGGTATCATTTGCACAACAATGGGGATTTAGGCCCTGTTTACATTAGTGCATTAACCCTTTTGGGTTGTTCCCATTCACTACCCTTTCGGGTTGTTCGTATACAAAAGAGGCCACTGAATTAGACGGTGGTAAAAATGTATCAGATTAATTTTTTTTATAAAATTGTTAATCAACCTCAGTACTGATCAAACCTACCAAATGTTAACAAAATGTCCATGATTTTCACTCTTTAACTGCAAAGTTCATAAGTGGTGTCACTGATTTGGGGGGAAAACACAAATTGACTTATTTTCAATATAAAAAGTGATTGTGGACTGGATTTTTATCTTTCACAGTCTTGGGCATGTCACAGGTTGGTAAAAACATTGGCTTTGATGCATTTTTTGTTTTTGTGCAGCATCAGTTTTTATTCTTTTTGCTCCATTATAATGACATTTTTTGATTGCAGAGCCATGGCACCTTATTATCATGCATTTTTGATTGTTGGTGGTTTTTCCTTTTGCTAAGAGGTAAAATTTGTCATTTTTACTGTTGATCACCATCTGGCACCATTAATGGTGCAACATGATGATCAACAGTAAAAATTACAAATTTGACCTCTTAGCAAAAGGAAAAACTACCAACAATCAAGATTGCATGATAATAAGGTGCCATGGCTCTGCAATCAAAAATGTTGTTATAATAGAAGTCAATGGGGCAAAAAAGCCACGAGCAACTGATTAGGGAGAAAAAAACTGATGCTACACACAAACTAAAAATGCATCAAAGCCAATGTTTTACTGATCTTTGACATGCCCAAGACTGTGAAAAGGGTTTTAAAAAATTCAGTCCACAATCACACTTTATATTGAAAATCTGTAATTTTGTGTGTGTTTTTTTTTTTCATCAAATCAGTGACACCACTTATGAACTTGGCAATTAAAGAGTTAAAATCATGGAAATTTCGTAAGCATTTGGTAGTTTTGATCAGTACTGAGGGCGATTAACAGATTTATAAAAAAAAGTGGAAAAACTTTTACAGCCGTTTAATTTAGTGGCTTTTATTGTACAGGAACAATCCGAAAGGGTAGTAAATTTACCCACGGTATTTTGTTTTTTAAAAATTTCAAAGCATTTTCTCAAAATATGTGTAAATATAAGATTTGTCACCAAAAATCATTCCATTTGCTGAAACACAGAGAAAGTTGTGGCCAAATTAAGACATAGAAAAAACATAGTGGCCTCAACAACCCACAAGGGTTAAAACTATAATGATCCTCGTTTATTCTGGCATTTCAGAAAATATCTCCATCATTAGTGGCAAAAAGGTTTACTGTAGTATTTATGCACTTGTTCATCACTATCCATAAGACCCAATCAGAGAGCGAAATTGGGCACATATGCATTTATTTGCATAAGTTTCCGGTTAGGTCCGTCTACACTGCAGCGCAACCCTGGACATTTCAAACTCAGTGTCTGCAGTGTTTACAAAAGGGTCAAAAACTAAAATGAAGTCGCACCAACAAATAGCAAACCAGGATATCGTAAAGTGCACAGTAGTTAAGTGGCCATATTAAAAGTTTGAAATGATATTGTGGAGTTCTTGGATTAAAGCAACATTGTAATTGTTTTTTTTATTGATTTATTAAAGGCCTTTGACACTGTAGATATATTATTAAATGGGCATAGATGAATTGGAAATGTAATTTTGTGGTTCGTTGCTTATTTAAAGGAAAGAATCCAGTGTCTAGGTGTTTCTGAAGGTGTTCAGTCAGAGGAGTCCCTCAAGGGTCTGTGTTGGGGTTGTTGTTATTTACTATATACATGAGTTTTCTTGATTTAAATATTGATGATGCAAGGTTTCATTTTTAGATGAGATGATAATTATACGATTATTACGATATACTCAGGTTCATATCCTTCTCACTTCAGATTGTCTGATTGTAATATTGTTTATAGAATAAATGTTCTTCAATTTGGACTTTGCTTTGCTAAACCTTTTTTAAATTTAAGTTACACATCTTAAAGGGTCTAAAATAAGGAAAAAAGACTTGAGACTGTTACTTTTGAGTCCAGCGCTTTATTATAACAGAAACACCTGTGAAGCACATTTTTTACCTGAGTGCCATAAATGTTTTTGTTAAAAAATTAGGGAATCGTGGGAGAGAATCGTGATCTCATTTCTCATGGAAAAAAATTGTGCAGCCCTAATACAGATTTAGTCCTAAATTTGTTGACACTCTCATATGGCTTAAACTGACCTTGTCCACTGTCATGTGATTTCTGTACAACCCGTCTGTTCTTCTTTTTTCTTCTTTAGATTTATTATTGTAAATCTATTACATTACTGCTGCTCAGATTTTCCAAACAGGGCCTGAGGACTCAGCGACCCACAGCGTTTATTAATCTGACTCTAAAGGTTGTTCCTCTCTGTTTCTTCTTGTCATATCACATGCACGGATACGACTACCATGGGCACTGGGTTTCATAAACGCAATCATGCAGCCAGTTTAACACTTCTTCCCTCGTCAGAGCTATAAACACACACATACACAGGCACACACACAAGCGCACACACAAGCACAGTTGAGATGGACGGTTTAATTAACAGTAAGTGATGATTTATTACATAGGGAACATCCTCATCTCCAGCGCAGCGGCATAACCGCAGACCGAAGTCCCCAGACACTAATTCAAGCAGTCGTAATGCAGAAAACCTGTCTACCCGCACGTCCACTCCTGCGGCAGCAGGGTTACGCGGCTCCAGAGATCTGGAACAAATAAATGACTGCAGAGAAAGATAAAACTGTGATTTTAAGCTTTTCCACCTGCCGTGATGTATCACCAGGGCCGGCTCATAGGCTTATGGGCCCCAAGGCAAGGATCATGAAGATGGGCCCCAATGGCAGAACTGTAATTCTGTATTTATTATTTTTTAGTGATTGTCATCTGTGGATTGGATCTTATTCTAATATTACATCTTTGTGGGGCAGGGCTCAATGCAAAATGTTTTTCTGCCGGCCTGGGCTCTTATTTATAAAACAGTGACCCTGATCCTAACTAAAAATGTACGTGCGCCCAAAAAATAAATTATAAAACCATGCGTACAAACACCTGTAAGCAATGTTCCCTTTTTAAATCCCAGATCATGTGTGCGTATGTGAATCATCCTCGTATCCTGCCCTATACACGCCCATTTTTAGCCATAAATGGTCAATGCAAATCACCTCATGAATGCTGATATGCATATTAATGATACTGGCATCCAATTGTTCGTTTGTAGGTATGCGCCCCACCAATAAATACAGGCTATTGGTGTTATACTCCAGCAGTGTAATCACACATCAGTACACCCCATCGGGGTCACGGCAACAATTATATGTTTACAGCAGTTAGACTCATCATTAACACCTTGCTAAAATCTCAGCATATTAGTGCTATAACTGAAATGAAATAAATCTTTTGTCTATTGTTTCTATATTGCTCACGTCTGATACTGTATGTATGCAGACTCTGCTCCAGCAGCACTAGACTCCTCTACAATGAAAAGGAATCATTATAATTTAAAAACCAGACTTAATACTTTAGTTGTCTCCTTATTTTCTTTTTTTTAAACTTGCACATGTTTGAGTAAATATATATGTTTTTTGTGTAATAGATGAATGCATGTTTTTTCATGCTGCTTTCATTATAAACACCATATGACTATTATATTGAGGACATAGAGAGTGCACTCAATCATGCAATATTTAGTTATTTACGCTGTGTTCTGATGATAGTTTGATGTTATTCTGTATTGCATGCAGTCGGGCATCTTCTCCTCCTGCGCTCCTCTAGTGGACAATGTGATGGTGACAAAGCGCTGGTTAAACATTTAAAATGATTTTTAATTTAAGATTAGATCTAATGGCCTATATGAAACAATTATCACTTACTGTAGTACAAGTGCAAATAACAATGCTGAATTTATTCTTCATTATAATGTGGATCTATGGTATGATATTTAAATGTATGTGTGTGGCATACTTGTAATATTTATTTTGACACATACTTTCTTCAATCTCACTTAATTTTAAGAAATCACCATCTGTGTTGCCAATTCTTCTTGTCTCCAGAATGTGCAAATGCATTGGTCAGATTTTACTCACAGGTGTGCACATTCTCCAGTCAAGATTTAGATTACCGCCTTTACATGCACTGTATAAAATACTTTGCTGCCTTAAAAAAATTTTTGTTGAATCAACTCGGATTTAAAAGTAATTTCAAGTTACAATTATTTATCTTGACTAGAGATGAGTTGTTATAACTACAGGTGAGTTGTTATAACTTATAAAATATAGTTGAGAAAAGTCAACTTAAATTTATAAGTTGTGACAACTAATTTCTGTTCACATGACTCATAAATCTGAGTTGATTTAACAAAAAATTTTACGGCAGCAAAGTTTTTTTACAGTGTGAGAAGTGACGTACGCATGTTTTCAGCCTTGTTTTGTGTGTATGCATGCTTTATAAACTAAACCCCAGGTCAGGCAATTGGTTCAAATTTTACATGCCCTGTCGATATTTTCACTAGATGCACCAGAAAAAGTAGAAAATAAAAATAAAGGTAATGACATCAGAAACTACTAGTCAAACTTTGATAAATGTCAAATTTTGTAAAAGTATACGGTCATTAATAAAGTAAAACACAATTGCAAATACAAGAGTTATGAAATACAACAAATAATGAATAAATAGTGTTTCAATTTTTAAAATTCTGATATTTTGTGTTATTGGTCATAAAGTCTCATGTTTATTTAAGGATGAGAGGCTTATTTACATCAAAATGGTAATTTGTATAAACCCATTACTAAAATTTTATAAATAACAGATTTACTCAATATAAAGTTTGTCACTGCATGTCATCTTGTTTTCAACTATAAGTAAAATTACCTCTATGTTGCTACATAGATACTACAGAATTTGTTGTGATACTAATACTGCTGTGTGTGTGTGTGTGTGTGTGTGTGTGTGTGTGTGTGTGTGTGTGTGTGTGTGTGTGTGTGTGTGTGTGTGTGTGTACCTGGTAATTATCACGTTGTGGGGACCAATTGTCCCCACAAAGATAGGAATACCAGTGTTTTTGTGACCTTGTGGGGACATTTTGATGTCCCCATGAGGAAACAAGCTTATAAATCTAACAAGATGATGTTTCTTGAAAATCTAAGGTACAAGAAAGGTTTTTGTGATGGTTGGGGTTAGGGAATGGGGCAGGTAAGGGGAATAGAATATACAGTTTGTGCAGTATAAAATGCATTACGTCTATGGAATGTCCCCACAAAACATGGAAACCAGAATGTGTGTGTGTGTGTGTGTGTGTGTGTGTGCGTGCATGTGTGTGTGTGTGTGTGTGTGTGCGCGCATGTGCGTGTGTGTGTGTGTGTGTGTGCGTGCGCGTGTGTGTGTGTGTGTGTGTGCGTGCGCGTGTGTGTGTGTGTGTGTGTGCGCGCATGTGCGTGTTTGTGTGTGGGGAGTATGAGTGAGATGAATATCAATGTTCTCATTTCTTTTCCTGAGGTTTCCTATCCGATAGTGAGAGTAAATGCTCTCTAGAAACACAACCTTGTGTTGTATTTTCACACAGTTAACACACATGACTGTGTAGCTTTGCTTTAAAGAGTTGCATTGAATTATTGATCGTGGAGCTGTTGTTTGAGATACTGTGAGAACATATGGTTGATATTCTTCTCTGTTAAATGCTTTCCAAATGATTTCCAGATTCTGTCAGCTTTCCTAAGCATCTGTCAATTAAAATTCATGAGATTTTCCTGTTGGTTTACTTTTATTTTAACATGTTAAGTGTCTAGCATAACGCAAAGAATAATTATGATTATATGTTTTTCTTTAACACATTCTGCATACATTTAAAACATGTAAGTGTTTATTTATGTGCTCATCTCATGTGAGACCCTGCAGACAGATTTCTCATTTACAGTCATAGTGATCTTCTCTACTGAGACCATTCTGCTATCAGTTTATTCAAATGAAATGCAGAAATTATGTGTGGAAGTCTCTTAAAAAACAACCCAGTTAAATGATTTCACAGCAGGCATTGTTTGTGCAATCTGCTTTTGTTTGCAGTGTTTCATTGTTGATTTTGTTGTAACTCAACACAACCTAACATGCTATAGACAGAGGGTTTGTTGCTTGAAAATTCTATTTAAACATATAAATCTATATAGAGATGGATATTGTTTGTATTTGATATCTGTCTGTAATAGATATCCACACATCCATCAATTAATGATCCCTTCATCTAACCATCCTTCTATTATTATGAATAGAGATTTTCGAAAGGGTCACACACACAATAAAGTAAAAAAAATCATCAATTATTTTCACTAATATTGTAGTTTCAGTTATTTTGATTTTGATTACTGACATTTACATTGTTTTATTTTAAATTACTTGAGGTTTAGTTGTAACCCTGTGTTACAGGTTTTGTAAAGCCCAAAGTTCCAAAACTCAACTTGACGATCGAGTGAATGTTGTGCAGTTGCGAGAGCATAGAGAGAGTTGAGCGAGCGCTCATCCCAGCATTTGCATGTGTTGACTGCATTTATGCTCGCTCAGCATATGTGTCTTTTTTTGCCCATAAAGTAGCCTTGTAAACGACTTTTGTGGAACAAACGTAACATCCGGTAAACTCCCCAAAAAGCAAAATAAATAACAAGTAAAACCTTAGTTCATATATTGCCTTAGTTCATGGCTAAAGCTTATAAAAACTACACTGAGCTAACGTAAAATGTGTACTATATAATGTATACAATCTTAACTACAGATCAGCTGCCAAACCTTCCTTCACATAGCAGTGATTCATGATCGCGGTTTCCAAACTTCCTTCACATAGCAGTGATTCATGATCGCCGTTTCCCCTCATCTTTAGGTAACCAAAACATTTGTTATTTTCAACAAGGTATTTGTTCCAGAGTTCAGTTTAGCCACTAGCCAGACCATACAGATACTGGAAGATAAGTTCTTCCCAGACGCAAAACCGTGACAACGTGCGTGAAACCATCTATATATGCGACCTCGTGGGGATGCTGCTTTCCATGCGCAAATATTATTTTGTGCACATACTCGCACATCCTTTATATGCATGGCTTAGATTTGGGTTTGAATAAACGCAACACTTTCGAAGCTATGCTTACCGCGCCCCCTTTTAACTCTTTCCCTGCGTTTTTTTTTTTAAAGTTGCCAGTCAAAGCCAGCATTTTTAAAGATTTTCAGTAAATGTTCTTCTTTAAATATATAAACATACAATATATCAAATGAAAGAACAGACCATCTGTTTTCAAAAAAAAAAAACATTTCATCCTACCTTTATTTGTTCACTTTTATCACTTCTCAAATATGGGTAGGTTTCTTAAAAAATACCACATTTTGAGCAAAAATTTTAGTTTCTTTTTGTAAAGGACTTTTGTTAGAGATCAGATTCAGAGCGATCATCAAAACATACATGGAGTTAAACTGTTTGCTGTTTGATCAAGACCTGGTGGCAACTTGTCCACAACCATGATTGCAAGAACATCCTGAAAAAAATGTGTATAATAGCTATGTATAGCTTAATCAGGTATTTAGTCCTTTAAGAAATAACATCGATCATTTACACTTGCCAAAATATAGTTTTACACATCTATAGAAAATATACTATAAATAAAGCAGTTATTAATTTTTGTAATGCATGTTTCTTTGTTCTTTACTTCTTTGTAAAACGATATACATTTTGCAAAGGAGGTTTTTCAGCACTTTGTTCGAACAGCAACTCAGTGACCTCACCCCCGGTCCGTGATTTTTTTTTAAGCTTAAACCGGTCCGCCGTTTAAAAAGTTAATAACTTCGAGTCTTTTTTTGTCCATTGTCTGGTTAATTTTTTCTATGTCTTTGGGCCGCCATCATTAAAAAAAATAAATCATTAAGTAAGCTTACCGCTTGTGGCCAGTAGGGGGCCCCCCAAGCCTGCGAGGCCCCATGCAACTGGGTGCTTTGTGTGATGGGTGAACACACCACTGAAAACATCAGCTGATGATATAATTAGTTAAAAACCTTAAATCTCACTCTCTAGTGTGATATATATGTATATATATAATATAAAATATATGAATATTTATATCTTCTAACTCCATATTTAATCTTAAGCCCGGAATACATTGCATGATTATTGGCTTTCCCAGACAAAAGATTGCCATCGTGAAACAATCTTCGCGATTTCTTCGATCGTGGCTCTTCATTGGTTGTCCTATGTCGTACAGTACAGTGAGAGAGGTTCAAAGACGGCCTTTTTCCCAGTCTTACTTCTACAGTGTCAGAAATTCAGCATGATCACCGCACAGTGTGTTTTCTGTTACTACCTGCGTACTGGTATATATTTACCACTAGCGCATGCTGGTGAAGTTGCGCTAACATGTGACGCAGCCGCTGAAGCTTCCGTGTCATCATCGTACAGGCTACATGCCTGTCGTTCCCAAAAATTAGGCTTCGCAAAAATCCTGCAGTGTGTTCTGGGCTTAAGATATAATACAATGCATTCTGGGATTGTTTTTTCTTAGACTATTTTCCTGCATACTAAAGTCTTTGCATCAGGAACATGCTGATCAGATTATCTCTGTTACAGTACACTGACCTCTCATTTATACATGAGAAAGAGAGAGAGAGAGAGAGAGAGAGAGAGAGAGAGAGAGAGAGAGAGAGAGAGAGAGAGAGAGAGAGAGAGAGAGCAATACACAGATATACCTGTTGATGAATAGTGATGAGGTAAAAGATGAAGCTCGTTGTTGACACTCATTTCCATACTTAGAGTAGAATTCCTGTCCTGATGATTAATTCCACAGGGATTCATTATACACACACAGTGATCAGTCCTCATTATCACACACTCTTCATCTGATCTTCTACTGTGTGTGTGTGTGTGTGTGTGTGTGTGTGTGTGTGTGTGTGTGTGTGTGTGTGTGTGTGTGTGTTCAGAGGGCTGGGAGATCTACCAATTAAATTAGAAAAATTCAATGCAAACAGGTTATTACTGGTTGCTTGGATTTTCTGAGGGTTTGAAGCGTGTTGCTAAGCAGTTGCTAATATGTTCTGAGTGTTTTTTAGTGTGTTGTTCAGCAGTTGCTACAATGTTTTGAGTCTTTTTATAGTGTGTTGCTAAGCAGTTGTTTCGAGTCTTTTTTAAGTGTATTGTCAAGCAGTTTCTAGGGTGTTATGTGTATTTTATAGTGTGTTGCTAAGCTGTTGTTAGGGTGTTCTGTCCCTAGTGATTTCTTGTCAGATTCGAGTTGCCATTGGAAATAGTGAAAGACCCACAATCTTCTAGTTAATGTCATGCTTGTATGTCTGGCAAAACAGACAGAAAGGGTGTGGCTTAGCACAGCCGCAGAGCTCTCTGTGTGTGTGTGTGTGTGTGTGTGTGTGTGTGTGTGTGTGTGTGTGTGTGTGTGTGTGTGTGTGTGCGTGTGTGTGTGTGTGTGCGTGTGTGTGCGTGTGTGTGTGTGTGTGTGTTAGACAGAGGTTCTCTGATCACTTTAGTAGCAAAATTGTTTATTATTTCTTTCTTTCTTTATTATTCTATTTATTTTATCTTATTTTATTTTAGTGATGCTGAGAATCTAAATGTATTTTTATTATATGTTGTGTATTTGTTTGTGTTGTCTGTAAAATGTGTAGATTTGTGAACTCATACCTTGCATACCTAATCTACTTATGGGTACAAATAAAGTGAGCCTGAACCGTTAATACAAATGTAACTACACAAAATCCAATGTGAGACAAGATATTATGCTTGCCTAATGAGTCTGGTTACCATAGTTACCACAACCCATTGCAATGCAGCTCTGAGCTGAGAGAGAGAGAGAGAGAGAGAGAGCGAGAGAGAGAGCGAGCAGGGGTGAGTGAGGTGAAGTAGGTGCTGCGCGAGTGATGGATGGGGTGTGATATCTCTAGTGTGTCGAGCAGATTGATGATGTTTATTTTGCTGTTTGTTTTGCCTGTGGAAGTGAAACCACACAACACCTACATCACTTTTCTGCTTCTATACTGTTGATGTGTTTGCATTTGGATCCTTGTTTTCTCTAAAGCTGATTTTCATATTTAATTTGTGGAAGCGGATTTGAAACCGCAATAATGTCTATTTAGAAAGTCGTGACATGGAACAGTTTAGTCAAAAAGAAAAAACTTTTGTTTTGTCATGCCAGATCAAGAAGGAAAAACAAATCACAACATAATTAAATATTTTGACTGGACTGAATGTTTCATGGAGGAAAGAGAGTAATGACATGAATGTAGATAAATAACAATAGATTTTTGCAAAATTCATCTTTAAACTCACCTCTTTCTGATGACTTTAGGCAAAGTAAATCATGTGGTTTTCTTAATAAAACAGCCTGATAACTGTGTGCTTTATTCTAGGTGTGTAAATCGGACAGTTCATTACAATGCGATACAATATAAATTTTCTCTGGCAGCGGTGCGATTTTTAATGATACATCAAACTAGGTCTGTAACGATTTATCGTGCAAATGTGCATTTTCTCTATTAAAGAATTACGGTGAAATGCTGCCACATCCAAAAGCCAGAGGGCGCTCTCGTGCAGAAACTCCATTTGTGCCACAGAAGCAGCAGCATTACAAACGCTATTCCAGGAAATGTCTACAGGAATATTTTTATTGCTGTTCTTCAGATTGTTTCAGGTATTTTCATGATAATAAATAATAATAATAATAATACGTTTAATTTATATAGCGCCTTTCCAAAGCTCAAGGACGCTTCACAATAACAGTTAGGAGTAGACAGTAAATACATACAGTAGCAGACAATGGACAATCGCCCAATCCACGCGGTCGCAGTTGCGTTTCGCATTGCAAATGAAATAAACAAAAACCAAAAATGACATAAAACAGAACAAAAACAAGCAGGATCAGATCATGACAACATGGAAATCAGTGGATAAGTCGAAAAATCTGAAGCAACAGAATAACTGAGTGTAAGGAACCTGATTATTGAAAACATGTCATGACAGGTAGTATTTATTAAACAAATGGGTTTTGAGTTTAGACTTAAATTCATGTAGTGTTGTTGTAAAGAATAAAGAATATTTTGAATGATTTTTATTTAACAAGTGTTGCTTTTTTAAATGCACGTTATAAGCGACTCATAATGATTTTAGATTGATAAGGACTTCCCACTGACCAAATGCCGTAGTACACGCACAAGCTGCGCAAGAAACACAGAATCACAGCCTTGCGATGCAGAATCGATTTCAGACAGGCATTTTTAATGATATATTTTTAATAATATATCGTTGCAGTCCCACATCAAACTCTTCTTTGATGCAATTATAATTTGATTCGGTTCCATTAATTCATCTATATTTTACATTAAATAGTTAAGCAGTTACATTTTTAATAACTTACAAATGCAACCAAAATATGTAACATAAATGTTTAATTAAACTCTTTGAAACTGGCACAATCTTTGTCTCAATCTTTGGTACATTTACAACTATAAACAAAAATACACTTTTTTTAAATAAAGAAAAATGTCACAAAGTCTTTCAGTATTTTGTGCCAAAATGTGCAATATTAACAATCACTAGTAGTTGTAAATTGAAAAATAAATTAATATGAAATTTAGTTGTTAAAACACAACTTCATTTCAAGTACTGTTGTGGTCTTTTTTACGGTGTTTTTGCTGCTACAACCACTTTGTTGCTGCATTGCATTCACTTGCTGACACTAGCAGACCAAAATAAACAAAATCGCGCTTTGGCGGAAATGCGTAGATTGACGTTAGGTCAATTAATGAAGACGTGAAAAGTGTCAAAATAAAGGTACCTCATATTGATATCTTATATGTGGCATTGATGCATCATACCCTTAGAAATATAATTGATGTATTGATCCATATTGATATATCATTACACCCCTACTTTGTTCCTGTTTTACCAACATCTTAACCTCACCCCAACCATCAAAGGCGCTCTAAGCGAATCTGTGTCACGTCACTTCTTGTTGACGTTCGAAGTGTTGTCAAACAAAATAGAGCGAAGCTAACTCCTCCCCTCCCTTCCGTGCTTTCTGAACGAGTTATGAACGCACCCAACCCAACTCTCAAATCCTTTTTGTCGTTTATTGGCTGGAAAACTTAATGTTTCCTGGTGGTAGGTTTGACCACTTTGTTTTTGTTGCAGTTTGTGGATCCTGGGCTGTCTACAGAGATTGCGTTTTTTACAGTGTACAGCATATATTTAAATCTGCTGTCAGACTGTTCACCATTCAATATGTAAGCATTAAGTGAATATTTGCACAGTAAATTATAACTGGTCTTCTTTCCACACTCTTCCACTCAATACTTGAGTACTGTATAATACAGGGGCCGTATTCACAAAGAATTTTAAGGCTAAAAGTAGCTCCTAACTGGCGAATTTAGGAGCAACTCCTAAAAATACTGGGTGTGTCACTCCTAAATTTAGGACTCCTAATTTTTTTCACTAAGAGTTATTCACAAAGCATTTTAGCCCTTAAAGTAGCACCTAAGTCTGGGACAGCTTAAAAGAAGTCGAGAGGACTCCTAACTCACTAAGACCTATTCACAAAGGATCTTAAAATGTCTTAGGTGCTGATCCTCCTTAACATGGACAGTTTCACCAACTCAAAAGCATTGCACATACTTAAAAGCACAAATGCAAAAATTCATTACATTCATGGCAAGCAGGAAGTTTTTTAGAATTACATGAAACAATAATGAAATTAAATATTTAATATTATAGGCATACCTGTTGCCATGCTAGTCTGTTTAAAGGCTGCAATCTCAACCCTCTACTGCGATTGTAATTCATATACCACCGCCTCTCGCATTCGTCCGGGGTCCGCGACATAAGCAGGAATGTTGCATTGATCTGCAACAAATCCTCTCCCATCAGTAATGCGCGGGTTGATCCGAAATGAGCGGATGCCTGAGGTCACCCGCGGATTTTTTGCGGTCCGACTTGCGGGCGGGTTAGTTGAAAACGTTGGTCGGGTGCCGGTTGTTTTGTACATTGACCCGCGCATCATTGTCTCGCATGTATCACGCTTAGATTTGCTTGATATATCAGTGCCGAATTTCCCTTTTATTACGTTTCTTTTTTCCAGCACCAACTGGAACAGCAGCAGTAACTGATCCTGCATCCAGTTGGGCTTTCTTTTCCGTTTTGGCGAGTTCATAATCCACCGTCATTTATTTATTACATTAGGATTCTTCAATATGGGCAACATTTACTTGCTTTAAGTAGTCTATTTAGGCTAATAGGATGTCAATTAATCAAGCAAGTGTTAATGTAATGTCGTTTTTTATTATTAGGCAAGGGTATTAGGCTACCTTGATTTAATTTAATTTCATTCACGACTTTTCTTTAATATATGCATTTCGATGGCATTACTATTATTATTTTGTGTAGGACACAGACATATTTCAATGTTGTAATTCCATGATTTGGTGCGTCTGTGTTATGTTACGCATGACAGCTGTCATCTAACAACCAATCACCGTGGTCATTGCGAGGCAGCTCGTGCATGAGAATTGACGTCATCCGTAGCAACGAAGACTCACTCTTAGTTTAGGAGTTATCATTTTTCCTTACTAAAAGTAGGTCTGAAAGGCGTTGTGAATAACTTTTAAGAGAAAACTCCTAGCTAAAATCTTTTAGTGCGATTTAGGAGTACTCTTGGTGGTAAGATAAAATGCTTTGTGAATACGGCCCCAGATCTTTATCCTGTGTTGTTCATACAGTACAGTATGTGATCTGAGTGTAATGATGCTGTTCATTTACATTAAACTTTAACCTGAAACTGCTTTACAGCTGCTGTATTGATGTCCAGTGTTTCTGTGTAATATCTGTGTGTAGCTTAAGAGATGAAACTTAAACGTGACTCACTTTGAGAGGTAATAAGTGCAGAAACTGTGGTTCTGATGGAACTTGAAGTGAGATGAATCTGAGATTAAACTTGACAGAGAATCCCACAAGATTTATAGTCAGGCAGTATCACGGGCAGCCCCGCCGGTCCTCAGCAGACATTGAGGTCTATGGATTCATTCCTGCTCTGTGATGCGTAGAAATCTATTACTTCTGTCATCTGAGGGCAAACAACTGAAGGAAAAAACCATCTATCCATCCTCTCATCTGTCTATTCATTCATCAAACGCTCTTCATCATCTCTATCCTTCAATTCACCTTTCTAAAACTCTCTTCTCATTCGGCTCTGTCCATCATTTCAGCTCTCTGTGTGATTGTATTCATTATTTCATTACTGTAATTACTTTCATTTTAATATTATTTCACTCCCAGAATAAAAAAGAGGCAGGAGATCCAATTAAGTTATCATGTTAAATAACAGCTTTGTCTCAGATGTTTCTCTTGAAATTGCTTTGGGGAAATACTCCAGATTTTTTTTGATTGCAGACTTTGGCATCTTCACAAATTCAAGCGTTTATAAGATTGATCTGGGGCCTGATTTATAAAATGCTGCGTAAAAACCATCCTACATTTGATCTTACGATCATCTATCAAAAATGCGTATGTGTGATTCATAAACCGAAGGTGCGCGTACCCTTTCAAATCTATAACTCGTAAATGAACTTGAACTTGTGTGCGCAGCCGAGCAGTTTCAGATCTCCGCCTTTAAAGATGCCTAATTAATGTCATAGACATGTAAAAGAGCTCTTGTCCACGTTTAAACCCAATTTCAAGCAGCAATAAAACCTGCAGCAATCAGACAAGCGTACGTCTGCTCAGAAAGTGCGTACGTCTGCTCAGATCTTAACGTGGCGCTAAGCACCTTTCCACATCAAAGAAAGTTTTTATTTTTGCGTATGCACACTTTACGATCAAATCTGTGCGTACCCACACTTTATAAATGAGGCCCCTGATCTCATCCATAACTCTAAGATTTATGTGAGATGTCTTTATATATATATATATATATATATATATATATATATATATATCTTTATAAGTCTTTATTTGCTCTTCATGTAATCTCATTGCCGTTACTGCTGTAGGATTTAAGTACATTAAGTGAATCTGAATTTATCAGATTAATGTTTTATTAAAGCAATATTGCTTTATATTGTGATATTTATATCAAGGCCAGAGCCAGAGGCAATCACAGCTGTGATGATAAGACGACTCCGAGAGCGATATTGCTTTTAAACAACAGTTTGACGGCACACGTTTAAAAACAAAAACTAGAAAACTACAACAGAATTAATTTAATACAAAATACAGTTTTTGGGTCGCAAAGTGTAGTTTTAAGATTAGTTCAGGTGAGAATATATATGTATAATATTCAAATGTGCAATTGAATATTAAAGATCGCCCCTATTTAAACATGTGCTTTGAAAAAATCCAACATTTTACTTTGGGTTCCAGAATTTATGATTTGTTTCTTTTATTAGTTTAAAAAAAAACAATCAGAGAGATTATGTTTCTGTGTGATGGCTATGGTATGGTGTTTTAATACCCACTTTACCAGAAAATAAGTCATCAAGTGTCCCAATGTAGTAAGCCATGTGTCCTTACCAGTGGCCAAGCACCTGTATATGATATATTTGGGTTAATTCCAAGACATGTTTTTGCTCCCTTTTAAGGGCACTTCGGGAAGGGGACGTGTGCAAACAGACGCTCCAGGTAAAAAGAAAATGATTGTAATCGCAAAGTGTATTTTAATCGGCCACGCTATGACAGACAATCTGATAAGCTCTGATCTTCGAAGGGAATGTAGCACTGCGCAATGTGACGTCAGAGTGATGTCTTTTTCAAGTAATTATTGGACGTCCAAAATCGGACCATCGAAGGGGTTGTTTTGTAACGCCAGATGACGTCTTTTTTTCACATCTACTGCACGTCTAATATTCACGTCTGTGGGACCTCCGTGTTAAAGGTTATAAGGTGAAAGAGACATGATTGTTTCTGTATTTCACCCATCCACTGAAAGTCATGAACACACACAGACACAAATACTGGGCAACTATCACTGTAACACTTCAGTCACTTTCTGCCCACTGTGGGAATCGAACCAGCAACCTCTGGGTTACAAACAAGTCTCTCTATCCACTAGGCCACCAATATCTTAAATGGATGACTGTTACTTTAGTCTTAAGTGACCCTATACATTTTTAAATTGTAAATTTAGATGAATTTGTATGTAATTCAAGAAAACAGAAAAAATACTGTATAAATAATATAAGCTATTCATATGTATTAAAGCAACACTATGTAGTTTCCTTGTAAGAATGACTTACAGCTCCCCCATGTGGTTCAAAAGCGCACCAGTGCCTGGTATCAGACACTCTTCTGCAGGCAGGGATGAGGGGCGGGGCGGGGCTGTGTGCTCTACCCTCCACCGCCACTTTCAGAGTGTGCTTGTAGCAGCTAGGAGGCTGCTCAGGTTGCAGCAACAGTACAATTTGTCCAGTTAAAAGTTGTTCTATCACTGAAAAATTTTAGAGACATTATTTAAAGGTAAAAAAACCTACATAGTGTTGCTTTAATCATGTTTATACAACATTGTAAATAAACACATGTAGGCCTAATCATAGGCCTGTCATAGACGTCCAAAAAAAATTACCCAGTTCAAGGTCAAATGTTGACTGTAAATATGACTTCCAAGTAGGGTCATGGTTGGACGTAGTTTGGACGTCGAATAGTTGTCCAAAATTAGTCATGGACCTACGGACCCAATATAGACATGATCTGCACGTCTATCTGACGTCCAGTGTTTAGTGGGATAGGAATAATCATTTCATCCACGGATTCACTGCCTAGGGAACTGATTGAGATGTGGAAAGTCTTTTAAAAAATATTGTTTGTGCAAATGAATGTGTGAGTGTGTGACCATCATTGACCATTACAGTCATAGATATGTGAGTGACCATATGGTTCAAGTGCTTTATGCATCTCTCCCTTATTCTAAAATCCCCAGTGGTGGAAAGATACGTAAATGATGAAGCGATTACAGTGATGATACTGGTGGAATATCTCACGGCTATCAGTCAATCAGATTCAAGAACCAGACAGGACTGTGGTATAACACGCATTCAGCTACCAACAACTACCTATTTTAAAGGCTCATTTTCACAATGTCAATACACATCATTCACATCAGTATTCTCTGAACAGTACTGAAAGAAATCATATTTCACACGAGTTATGTGCGCTCTGAATTGAACCGTTATAAAACAAAAACCCTTTTCAGCAGACAGCACCAGATCGAGCAAATGTGTTCATCTTACACACATATTCTGAAGAAAATAACACAATGTTTGGGTCAAGGGTCCTCTGCAAAATCAGACATAAAAAAAATCTGAATTGTTTACATTTGGAACAGACAAGTGACTGGTCCTTGGAAACGCTGTTTTTTATGTGCACAGTTCATCACACGTCAGCTCTGTACGGACTGAGAGCAGACGACAAGAGAAATTATCATTCAAAACCTGGCACTCGTGTGGCGGTACAGACAGCACAGTATGTTTACTGATGTGAAGGTTCATCCAAATGCTTGCTAGATTTCTTGCTATAAGCCTTGTTTTAAATAAGTTGCTAAAGGGGTCTGAAAACTTACTAAATCTTAAAACAAAGTCACTGAGTTGGTGGCACTGCCTCAGAAACTCTCCATTACATCAGCAAGTAAACCCCGCCCCTTGATTAACATAGAATTTGCATACAAGTTGACCTTGAAAATGAAAACTATAAAATAAAACAGAATTTAAAATAATGATTTGATTTGTGTCACTATTATTGTGTTATAAACATAAATGAATAAATAAAATGCAGTTTCTTTTATGTGTGCCTTTAATTTTTCATATTGATAATGAAATGTCAAAACATCAGTTGCATTTTACATTTCAATTTGAAAGGGAGGATGCATTATCACTATGAAAATGAAAATAAAATTTTGGCACATGGGTCATTCTACAGAAAAGGTGGAATTCGGGTGATGGAAATCTGCTTTAATGAACTTCTTTCAACATACCCAAAACTTCTATAATAGCATTAATTAACTTTAGGGTGGCCATTCGTGCCAGTTCCGCCGGACACGACCCGAACATGTTTTCGGGTTTGTTCTCCGGAAGTCGCGTTGGTCGACCGCATACGTCATCATCAAGGTTTAATATTTCGAGTTTAATTTCTGAAAAGCAACCGTTACATTTCAAGGTAAGAATGAAACTACAATGAATGTATGTCTTAAAAGAAATAAATCTTAATTTTCTAATGTATTTTTACTGAAATGTGAGAACCTCAATGACGTATGAGGTCGAGCAACGCGACTTCCGGAGAACGCACCCGAAAACATGTTTGGGACGTGTCCGGCGGAACTGGCACGAATGGCCACCCTAATTAACTTGTCAAATCTATGAATCCACAAAACGTGGAGCTTAATCTATGTTTAACTTTTTAATACATTTTAATAAAGAATCCATGACGTTGTATCTTCAATACATGACAAAATTAGAATATAATAATAGATAATGAATATGATAAAACTTATAAACTTAAAATTTTATGATGTTATTGTGATGTTATTAACCTTGCGCTGTTATTGCATGGAAATCAGTTGTTTCTTGATACAGGTTATGGACAAAATGGAAGAAACATCTGACTCTTACCTGGAACATGACCCGGTATTGTTCTTCAGGCTTCTGCACCACACACATATTACAACCCATCCTGACGTCTGATCTCCAGCCCCCAAACTCCTTCAGTTCACCTGTAGCTGTCTGTCTTTTCTGTCGTGGAAGAGCCGTACGAGTCGGGATGCAGTATCATACCCTAAATCCCCACAGACGGCTGACACTCGCAGTGGTTATGATCCCACTTTCCACTCATGGGAAAAGAGTTCCTTGGATCCACATCAAGTTTAAAATATCTTCAGAGATGGTACATGTCTTAAAAAAGTCCATTAACAAGCTTTCCCACCATCCATGCAAATGTAAAATGTAACGAATGAGCCCCCTGACCTTTTCTTTGATTGTAAAAGAAGCCCACAGTGTCATATCTCAAGTCTGTTGTGCAGTGTGAGCTCCATTTGTGCTTCAAATGTAAGGTCGCATCACGTTGATGTGCTTAATTCAGGAAACCTTTGTCATACGTCCTGTGCTTTTACTGGGATTACATCCAAATGACTAAATCAGCTGCATATAAACATTCAGTTTTTCAAGGAAGGCATTGATTGGACCAACAATCATTTTCAGTCAACGGGGAGGGCTGTAAATGCAAAAGGTTTCTAAGTAAAGCAAGAAAATTGCTGTTTTGCAAAACCACTGATAATTTGTCTTCCTTTGACCACTGCAGCAGAAAAACTGCTCTCACATCCAAAGTGGTCCTAATGGTTTTGTCACATAATAAAAGGAGCTGTAGCTTCAGATTTTCTCACACATCTATGAAAAAAGTAAGCAGTTTTCTCAAATGCATCCGTCCATACAGAAGAAGAGTCTTTCTTTTACACCTGCTTCAGGCATTTTGGGTTCACTGTGAAAGCAGTTTCAATATCTTCTTTAGACGTGTCTCAGCACTTCAGTTTATACATTCACACGGGTGTTCGCTTTCAGTCTCTCATTTTTCAAAGACTCAGCATGAGTTCAGTAAATACCGCTGGGTAAATTGGAAAAATAGTTGCACACAAAACCATGAATTAAGATTTGCTTAAATTGATACTAGAGGGAAACCGAATCCCTCCTCTAACCTCGATGCCTAAACATGAACAATATAGAAATAGCAAACAAATTGCCCATCTGCAAAAGTCAACCCACCAGACGTTTGCCATACAATCCTGACTCAACACAGAAGATGTTTTATATGTGTGCATCCTGATAAAGTACAGTAATCAAACCCGGACCGGATGAACTTCTGCATTTTTATCCGAGTTTGTAAATGGCCTACGTCCATCCCAGCCAATATTCACCCAATTTTGATGTATGAAAGAAAATTCAATTAAACATCACGCTGCTTTAATGGTGGTCATTGGTGCTCTGTCACAGATAAATCAATATCTCTCTCTTAATAAGGTAACAGTTGGACGCCTTTGGTGCTCAGTGGTTTGTGAAATCTAATTATCAGACATTGGTTTTGGAGATGTATTGAGATACAGCATGTGAAAGCTCCTGCTTTGTGTCACTGTTACACACGTGCTGTCCTGCTGGCACACTTTGCTGCAGGGTTGGGTCAATTGAAAGGCAAGCTGTGTGAAGGTGCGTATAAATCTTTATCCAATCGCAGACTCAGATCTGACGCAGGCGCCTTTAGCTAAAGCTTTACCGGCCAGACATCCTTCAACGTTAAACAAATCTGCATTAACTTTGTTTTAAGTTTCCTGGACAGGGTTTAAATTTATCCAGGAATAATGCCGTAGTTATATTAAGACATTTCAGTCGTTTTTACAAACTAAAATAAATTCTGGTGTGCACCTAGAGACAAAACAACGGCACTGATATATGTTAGGAAATGTCAAGTTGTTTTTTCAATTAAGGCACCTCAAACATGCATTTTAGTCTGGGACTATGGTAAACCTAATGGAAACCGCCCCATAACGTACAGGTTTGATCTCCGGGTATCTGTTTTGTTTTTGTTACTGTACGTCTTTGCCCTCCTAACACTTTCTCATCACTTCATTGAGTTTGGCAGAAAAATCCCCACATTGTGCTCTCAATCAAAACATTAATAGTAGACACATCGTTTCTATTATTATCCTGTACTACTATGTGTGTGTAGAGCTGCAAAATCATGCAAAAAAGCAGAAACTGAATTATTTAAGCACTACTCTTATTGTCTGCACAAATGTCAACTCTCAACAAAACAGGTTTGTGATTTTAACACGTGACGGCATAAAGCCTTAACCTCATTAAACTGTCAAAGGCGGTCATGCTGTTTCGTGCACCCTGCTGTTAAAAATTTCAGGCTAGTCATTCATGCTGCAGTAACGTGCCAGACAGACCGAGAGCGCTCGGAGACATTTACAGGCGTTGCCCTCCTACCACACATACACCATAGGTCAACCGCTAACCCGTGCAAATAAAACGGTCTGTTGTGCGGACGGCCTCACGTGCGATAGCTTCAAATAGTTTATTAACCCAGTCAGAAAGAAGAGAAAGTTATGAAAAGTGAGATGCAACAGTCTTAAAAGTATTGCTCGGACTTAATGGCATCCACACACCCTGCTAATGAAACAGCCTTGGGACAACCGTGGGACTAGAAAAGACTGAAAAACAGAATAAGGAGTCATGAAATGAAAGAATATTTTACGGTATCATCCCTCTCTTTCTCTCTTGTTCTTCCCGAGAGTGCTGCATCCTTTTGTTTGGCTGGGATTTGAGTAATCCATGCTGTGTCCCAAAAATCCATTAACGCTGATTATTAAAGAGAAGAAGGACCAAGCGGTGTGAAATCTTGCAGCTGTGAGATAAAAGTCCAGTCGTGGTTACAATGAGGAGAAGAGAGATGATGGGAGGCGAGAGGAGAGCAGGTGAGCTGAGGTTTCTGCTGCCTCGGCCCCTCGTGTGAGACACTGAATAAACTCCCCCACTGCAGCGGAGAGAGAGAGAGAGAGAGAGAGAGAGAGAGAGAGAGAGAGAGAGAGAGCGCACAAAGACATTAACACCCTGTAAAGCCACACACACGGTACATACTGCTGTCATTCAGTCTGCATAATGCATTTTAAAACTCCTGTGTGCTAATGGATGAATTTGATATTCATAAGGTCACAGATTGAGTGTTATAGTGCCTGAATCAGGTTTGTGATCTTGTGTGATATGAATCATTTATCTTCTGTATGCATGAAAACACAGATATACATACTCATTTCAGCAGATGTTTCATTATTTTAACTGTTTATTTAGTGCTGACAGAAACGAAGAGCAGCTATAAGAGACTGAAACTGAGATAATGAGAAAATAAATAATGTAACAGGTGTGAGGCACTGATGAAAGAGCCAAGACTCGTAATATAATTACTGTGTGTGTGCGCAAGCGTGCATGCATGCGTTTACTCTTGCGTTCACCTTCTGATCACTGCTTCTTGAGAAATGAGACAAAACATGTCACACAATTTCCTTTTACGTTACAATAGCAGTGTTTCCATTTTAAAAATTAGGTTTCATTATTTGATCACAACCCCCTCAAAAAAAAAAAAAAAAAAAACAAAAAAAATATACAAACACCCAAATTATAATAATTATAAACTGTAAAGTTGTCATCAGGGGTCTATTAAACTCTCCACTGAAAACAAATATGGATTCATTAACCTAAACTGCTTTACACTAGAAAGGTGTAGAGTCAGTTTATAGATGAGCTGAGACTCATCTGAGCTCATACCGTATGTAGTTTTGGTGCTTTATAATTCATGAGAGATTGTGTTCATCCATTTAGTGCTTGTGAGCTGTCAGTCAGTTACTAATGAGCAATAATGGAAATCCAGTGGTCAGTAGATAGTTTTCAGTCACGTGACCTACTGTACCAGGGATGTTGGTGGTCAAGAAAGTAGCCGTTTACATTGGGCTCTCCATAGAAAGGCAGCACAAACTGTGCAATTTTTCATCTGTTTCAAGACACCATTAAATCACCTCTCAACAGAAGAAAAATTAAGATATGAACAAAAAAGTTTTGGACACAGCACCCAATTCTGTAGATTCGCTAAAAACTGTCAGATTAATGCCAGACCTCCAATTTGTGGTGTCTGTTTATGATGTTTACATGTATTTCATGAAAAATTCCTCACCTTATCCACCTTATTTTTGATGTAAATGTGGGCAGCGCCATCTTTGAGCTCCTTCCGGTAAACTTCCGGTGAGCCACCACAGCTAATGGTCCTGTAGTCGTATTGCGAGGGACACAAGTGCAGTTTTGACTGGTTTGTTGATGTTTATTATGAAATCCAGGAAAACTGACATAATTTGTGCAGTTAGGGGTTGCTATAATAGCTGATCCAAACACAGTAAATCTCTACAAAACATTTGTTTTAACTATAACACATGCACAAGAACTGAATGTGTATGTGGCGCACGTGCACCCATTATCTGCATCCACACATCATGAACAATAAATACAGTAATTGTTTAAAACAAATAATATTATGCTGATAAAAAGATGCTGATGTAGTTGGTTTATTTAATTCTAATATTATATATTATTACCAAAGATTACAGTACAGAAAATATTGCAGATAACATATTGAAATATTGATCTGTTTCTGGTTTCCCTTAAACAGGCATTTTTTCCTGAACAGGTATACCATATCTTGATAGAGAGAAAAAATATAAAACACACACAAAATTGTAAAAAATAGTTCTTCTAAGCAACTACAGTATAAAGAGAAAATATGAACCATGCTGTTTGGATTCTCTCTTTAAAGACAAGATGATGTAGCAGTGTTTTGAGAAAATAAATAAATAAAACTCTGAATCTCCATGTACACTTAAGAGCTGTGTAGCCAACTTAGCCAGGTACAAATATAATCCTCTGAAAAGAGAATATTAATAGTTGTTAAAGAAAGTAACACACAAGCACATTTGATCTTCTTCCATTTCTTCCATTCGTGTGTTTAATCAAATACATATGAAGAGTTTGGTTCCAAAACGCAATAAACGCCATTTTTGAAAAAAATGAGTTACTGCTAGAATCAGTTATATTACAGCAGGTCATTATTTAAAAGTAAATTCTTAATTTTATGCAAAATCCAATATCCGCCATGTTATTCTGTCATCTTTTCTCTCTTTTTTAATAATAATAATAATACATTTTATTTAAAGTGCCTTTCAAGTCACCCAAGGACACTGTACAGTAAGATAAAATGAAGACATAAAAACAACACGAGAAAAATATAAAAGCAGATAAAATGACAATAACATTAGTGATAGATTCAACAAAGAAAGCAGAATACAAGGGCGGTACATGTACACCACTGTATACACTTAGTAACATATGTAATACATACAAAAGGAGAAAATCTTGGTAATGAAATAAAAAAAATAGAGAAATTAAGATGTGAACTAGAGGAACAAGAAAGAAGGAAGTGGTGCCACTATGAGTATGTAGAAAAAGCAAGAGTGAAAAGATGAGTGATTTAAATGTGGACAATGAAGTGCTTTGCCGTAATGCAAGTGGGAGGGAATTCCAGAGTTTGGGACCAGCCACACTAAAAGCCCTGTCACCCATGGAACGGAGGTGGGAAGTAGGAGTGCAAGTAATTTCTTATATAGGTACATTGTATCAAGTCTGTAACACTTACGTACAGTAACATGATCTTTTGGTTAGATCAGTAGCTGTGTAACCAACTCAACATACAGTATGTGTAACAGGAGCCGTCTATTACATAAAAATAATTACAGTCTGTAAGTACATGCTGTTTCATTATTTAGTCATATTAAATACATTTGGTTCCATATTATTACAACATCTATTACTGAGTATATCATTGTCAACACAAATGTTGACACATAAAAACTATGAATACAGAACCTGAACAAGATCTTATGCTTTCTCTGTCTAGCTGCTATGACAGAAATTTATAAAAGAAATCACAATTTTGTTTTAAAACCATAGAATCACTTAAACCAGAACACACAGCTGTTTCAGTATTCAGCAGATCAGGAGCAAATCTGATTCCTGTTGCTTTGATATCACATCAGAGACATCAAGCTGTGTTATTAGTGTGAATACACCTAATCTTATCTGTCTGTAATGTGCACAGCAGGATCATGCCACAATGTCAGTATCAAAACACTACTGTCTCTACCGAATCATTCTGATTATGAGAAAAAATCATGTTTTATGTTGGGAAAAAAAACTCTGCTGACATTCAGCCTCTCTCTCTCTCTCTCTAAATAATAGTCAATAGTCAATGATTTTCATGTAAGCACACTTAATATAAAGATAGATTTAAGACAGACAGACGGACAGACAGTATCAGGTGAGTTATTTAATGATTGCCTCGTTCCCGCACTAAATAAATAATGAGAACATTGTTAACATTCTGCTCAGATTCTCTCTCTGTCTCTCGCTCGCTCGCTCGAGGTTGCTGTACAAATATTACAGTCTTACTTCACAACACTACAAAAGGCATTGGGCATTGACTGGCATCTTTTTAATGAATCATGTTTAAATGCAATGTTTGGATTCAAATTCCCCTACGTGCTCTTTTACTGTTTACTACTTTGGTCGGTTTACATATTTGGTGCACTTCATTAATTTTCACGTAATCCATCCTTTATTCTGGTAATTCCTTATTTATCCACTGTTCATTTCTTCACCTAATGAAAAACCTTCTTTGTCCTATTAAGCTTTTATATCAACTTTAATTATTATTATTATTGTAGTTTCATAATTATGTTTGCAATAACAGTTCTCCTGTTTCTTCAAACATTATGCTTTCTTAGACATGAAGCTGCATTCTCTATTTGATTCTGTCTGTCTGTCTGTCTTTATTTGTCTGTCTGATGTTGTTGTAAAGACCACATGTGAGAAAATAAGAGTTTAGATTTTCAAATCTCTGTTGAATAAACTACATTTGTGATCAATATCAAGTTTTGTTGTTAATACATGATCGCACATTCAGGAACAGCTAACGTACAAGCTAATGTTTTGTTGTGTTGTATATTCTTCATGTTCTTTTTTTCATTGTATTTTCTGACAGGAAATGTAAATGTTAGTGAAAAAAATGTCGGTTTGTTGTTGGTTAATTTAGGGTTAGGTTTGGGGTCTGGGATTAGAAGTGATCATTAGTTTTGTATAAAAAAACCATGTGATTGTAATGACAGTGATGGGAGGATATTGAGAGATCAGTTGACTACAGCACAAATCACCAACAACAAAGATCACAAATCCATCCTGAACATCCCATTGGACCTAAATTAAACTGATGTTTAGTATCAAGACATAAGGTAGGGTTTGAAGTAAAGTATGATAAGCATGGTAACACTTTACTTAAATGGGTGTTCATAAGACTGACATAACACTTTCATAATCATGACATGTGTCATGAACATGAAGGAGAGTTTATGCATGTTTATGACAACTGTCATTAAGTGTCATTTGTTCAATTATGTCATTTTTAATGCAATTTCCAATGTTTGAAATGTCTTTGTTATGACAACTTGACATAACTGTACCAAGACAACATAATTAACCACTTTTTACCAGTAATACAAATTTGTCATTAAAATATCAATACTCTGTCAAATAGTTTTATATCAGTTTCTTTAATATTTTTCTTGACCTCAGCTACAGTGGTACAAATATATTTTATTAATTTAATTCATTTAGTCATTAAAATTATGTTAATACTCAAATAATATTAAGTGTTATAAGTCAAATAGTTTTATAACAGTGTCATGAATTTTCTTCAGTTCATAATGTTTTTTTTTTAAGTTTCCTCCAGGTGTTTAAGAAATAAAATCAATCATCCAATAATAATAATAATAAGTATTAATTATTATTTTATTATTCAAATAAAATTGATACATTTATATTTTATTGCATTTAGAGATTGATTCACCTAAAATTAAATGAAAATAATTCAATAATGCAAGGCATGCAGCGTCGGGTCCATATCACTGGAAAACAGCTAATTACAATAAATAAAAATAATAATTTATTAAATGGTTTTGTTTGTTTTTGTGTCAGAAAATGTCAGAACCCTCTGTGTGTATTGTGGACATACATACAGTTAAGAATAATATTTTGATGTGTCTGTTGCTTTTTGTTAAGGTATTTAACACTTATTACCACTTGTTGACATTTTAATGACAAGTTCAATTTGTACCACTGCCGTTGAGGTCAAGAAAAATATTACTGATGCTTATAAAACTATTTGACATAGTATTAACAGTAAATGACATTTAAATGACAGTTTAATGTAATGTGAGCCCATAGAGCTAGGTAGTTTGATAATTATTCTGCCATGTCATGTTTGTCAAGTTATGATGTATTGGTTAATGTCAAGTTGTCATAACAAAGACATCTCAAACAATGTCATCTTTGCATTAAAACTGACATAATTGATCAAATGATACTTAATGACAGTTGTCATAAATGTGCAAAAAATCTCCTTCATGTTCATGATTATGAAGGTGTCATGTCAGTCTTATGGACACCCCTTCAAGTAAAGTGTTACCGGTCAGTTTATGTTTTTATTAATGCAGTGTAAAGTTTGCTACAGAAATGGAGAAGCAAATGAAAACAGAGGCTCTAGCTACTGTAGCCATCCGCTGTGATTTTGTTTAATTCTTTTCATTGTAGATGTTTTGAATGACAGGAATATTTTAAAACTCTCTCAATATGTAAATATGAGCCCGCCAGGAAAATGTATATAGTAATGTCGGTTCAACAGCTTCTAATTATTCACACAGAGCCCTTCTCCCAAACGCTGCAATTTACTTTTCTCTGCTGTAATCTAAATTTGTTTTCGTCCCAAGAGAGCCTGAATTTCATCAATATTCTAATGACAAATCTGCCTCAAGTCATTTTTCTCACATAAACAGCACAAACCGCTCTCAGATGAACAGAAAACTCTCTCTTGTCCCCCTTATCAGAAGATTGGGGCTTCTATTTACATGATTTAATGTTGATCTTGTCCAAATCAAAAAGTATGAGAGCTGGGGCTGATAAACGACACCCTCAGGTGTTTGGGATATCGTTTTAGAGCTGCAATAGAGAATTACTAATGTTACTGCACCTTTTTTCCTAACTAAAATATATTTTTTTTCTTTAAATGCGCACTCCAGCGCTGACACGCTTCAGATGAGCAATGCAATCAATCACAGCTCTAATCGCAAAGCGCATCAAAATGACTATTCCCAAACATCCCAATTTTTGTGTCCATTTATTTACTCTCACGTTGTTCTCGTGATCAGAATGGGTGATTCCTCCTGATCGCCCCTGCTGATCTCACTTCACATCACGCCTTTTTGATCTTACTCCATGTTACACCCTCCTGATAACCCCTCCTGAACTCCTTTCATGTCACACCCATCCTGATCTCACTCCTTCAGACCCGTAACAGAAAATGTATCTCAAATTACCTCAATTCTGGTACCTCAGGTCAGCTCCACACTGCGGTCAGTCTTTTTGGGATTTTTCAGACAGCTGTGCAGAGATGCTGATTTTCCACAGCAAAGATCTGCACACTGTTCGCAAACCTCCAAGACATTGCAACGAATTTATGGTTAAATAAATGTGATAGCTATTGTTTTCTTCAGGTGTAATGTTTGTCCTGGTGCATCAAAGAGCCAGTCATATAAAGCTGTGTGGGTAGAAGATGCTGATGTATTTCACATCACAGAGTGAATATCCAAAACAAGCTGTTTTTGAAAGTTGGTTTCAATGCATCCTCTGTTTTATTGTGAAAGAAGTTATGATCCCTGAAAGCCCTTGATATTTTTGAGAACACATACACATATCCTACCCCGCTGTCTCGGTTTGATAAACCTCCAGTTTTGAATAGGAAAACCCAGAGTTTCCCCCATTTAAGGGTTAACATACTCGGAGTTTGCACTTTTGGGTTACTCCAGCATTTCTCAAAGTGTGGGACGGGCCACCCGGTGGGAAATAGGAACATTACGAGTGGGGCGTGACAAACGGGGAAATTTGGTCACTTTTGTGCCCTTCTCTATTAATTCCTTTATTTATTGACCATACACCTCAAAACGACACATTTACATATAAATTTAACTTAAAACAACATCAGACTGTGAAAAGAAAATGTCACGTGGAACAATAGCCTATAAGAATGAATTAACATCGGAATGTTAACTCTTTCCCCGCCATTGATGAATTATTTAATCAACTAAAAGAAAACGCTTTCCTGCCAAAAGACGAGTTTTTACGTCAATCTATATTTCCTATTATCCACTAGATTGCACTCTTACCCAACTTAAAAAACACTAAAGCATTCACTCAGTTAAAAACAGTAAACACTCTGTGTATGTTTTGATTGTCACTCTGAATCTAATACTACAAAATCAGAAATACTAAAAAATACTACATTTCATAAGAAAACTTTACTTTTTAATATCAGATTCATGGCGACTTTAACTCATTCACCGTCATTGACGAGTTATCTTGTCAATTTACTCTTTCCCCGCCATTGACGAGATATCTCGTCAATTAAGAGAAAACGCTTCCCCGCCAATGACGAGATTTTCCGTCTTTCCGCAATACCGCTATTATACCTTCCGCAACTTTTTAAAACCGGAAGTATTGCCCTATGGCAAGCTGCTGCATGTCCGTGTCTGTTTTAAAGATCGCTCTGAATGGGATCTCTATGAAAAGTCCGTCACAAAAATGGAATTATCTCTGCTTTTTGCTCAAAATGTGGTGTTTTTGCAAAAACCTACCCATATTCAAAAGCTGATTGCAAAAGAACCACTAAAGGTAGGATGAAACGGTTTTTTTTGTTTGAAAGCAGAGGGTCTGTTCTTTCATTTGGTATATTGTATGTTTATATATTTAAAGAAGAACATTTTCTGGAAGGCATTAAACTTTGGTGAAAATCATGAAAAACGCTGGCGCTGGCTGGCAACTTTTTTTAAAAACGCTGGCGGTGAAAGAGTTAAGAGAAAACATTTGCCTGAAAAACAAAACGTGTTCCTGATGAGTTTTTTGGTAATCTGTAATATCACGATTATCCACTGGATGGTGCTCTTACCCAATTTATAAAAAAATTGAAGCAAAACAAAATATTAACTCTTTCCCCGCCAGCGGTTTTAAAAAAAGTTGCCAGCCAGCTCCAGCATTTTTCATGATTTTCACAAAACTTTAATGCCTTCCAGAAAATGTTCTTCTTTAAAAATATTAAAATACAATATATCAAATGAAACAACAGACCCTCTGCTTTCAAACAAACAAACAAAAAATGTTCATCCTACCTTCATTAGTTCTCTTTTTATCACCTCTCAAATATTGGTAGGTTTCTTCAAAAACACCTAATTTTGAGCAAAAAGCTGAGATAATTGCATTTTTATGAAGGATTTTTGATAGAGATAAGATCCTAAAAACGCGTACACAGAGTTCTGTCTCTTTCACATGAGGCTCTACTTCCAGGTTGTATAAGTTGCGAAAGAATGCCACTTGGTGGATATAGCGGTATTGTGGAAAGCCAAAAATTCTCGTCATTGACAAGGAAGCGTTTTCTCTTATTTGATGAGTTATCTCGTCAATGGCGGGGAAAGAGTTAATTTTACACTCCGTTTATGTTTTGATAATCATTCTGAATCTGATCTCCAACATAATTTCAGATGAAACGTTTTTTTTCCCATTTTGTTTATTTGTTTATTGTTTGTCTGTTCTTTTATTTGATATATTTGTATGTTTATATATTTTTAGAAGAAAATTTTCCTGGAAGACATTTTGTGAGACTTTTGTGAAAATCACAAAACATGCTGGCAGGCAGCTTTAAAAAATAAAATAAAAAAATGGCTGGCGGGGAATGAGTTAAGTTCAATGTGAAGTCTTGTAAATACATCATTCTTATCTAATTATTCACTTGTTTGTCTCATCCTTTTAACACTGTTTTAATGTCACACAATAACATCGGAACCCATTTTAATTTGTGTAACACTACCGATCAAGCTATTTGTTACACTGTCTGAATATAGAGCAGCAATCTTTAATGTCATTAAGCTTATTAATGAATGAAGTAGAAACAGTTTGCATAATGAAGTTTTATCATCAAGCTGGTTTAAGCCACCAGAGAGAGAGAAAGGGAGATGTGTTTGTGTTTGTCATACAGTATTACATTCTTAATCACAAATTAGATCAATCACAATAGAACTGCTGTGCACAAAGCTCTCTCTCTCTCTCTCTCTCTCTCTCTCTCTCTCTCTCTCTCTCTCTCTCTCTTTCTCAAACACGCACACACACATTGCTGTCTCCATTTCAGTCTAACAGTAACGCACCTTGAATACAAATGTAAATCTGTACAGACAGACACACTTGTGCCCTGGGTCTGTGTCAGATCAATACATCATTAAACACTAAAGATCCTCTCACTGCTAACATCAGCACTTTACACTATCAGCTCAAGAGCATTTTCATCAAAGCTACACGCTCTTGTTCATCCATTTCACAGGTGTATACTGGGCTACTTTATTAAAACAGCACACAAATAAGTGACAAAAGAGGAAAAACGAGAGGAATACAAATACAACAGTGATGTGGAGTTTATCACAGATGAGTAAGATGAAGTGATGTGAGATCTGTGGTGTTTGAGAGTGAAATGAATGCTGTGTCATTATGTTAATGATGTTTTCACCAGCACAAATTTGACTGATATACATCAGAGACAACACATCATTATTATTTCTGCAAACATCTCTTCACTTAACATTAGAAAAACCTGATTCTGGTGTACCATTAATATCCTCTGTCAGAATGAAGTCTCATTTCAAGTGACCTGTTGTGTGAAATATTCCTGTTCATTTTATTTAGGTGCAGTAAAAAAATCATATTGCAATATATTCATAATCGATTTGAGCTCGTCACAATATATTGTGGGAATGCATTATCCCTAAAAGTAGCACACAGTGTTGTTCATTTAGCCAAAATAACATCTGTTAAGATGAAACATATATATGCTTCCTACTGTTTAAAACTAGCGACCGTCATGTTGAGAGCTCATCTCTGATGTCTTTAAACACTGACTCAGTATGTGTGCAGCTCTATTGATTGGATGTAAGTGTAGACCACACCCATCTCTGTAACACAATTAATGCTGCAAACACGTCTGCATGCAGCAACACAGACACACGTACAAAAGGATGCAGTATTGCTCATACATACAGTAGGACAGCTTTATGTGGTTGCACCACACTTATATTTACTTAAACGTTTTTAACCCACTTAACAATTTTTGATTCCCATAACGTTCTTTGCCAAGGTTTGTTTTTGGTAGGCCAGGAAAGTTTTCTTTACAGAAATAAAAATTTTTTTAGGTTAGTTGAACGTTCCCCTAACGTTAAAATAACGTTCTCATAACATCAGAGTAATGTTAGGGGAACGTTATTGTTTAGGTTTGTTTATTACACAGCTCTCTGGAATGCTTGATTCTGATTGGTCAGTTGAGACACAACCGCTCCAAAGTAATAACGCATAGCCGGTACTACTTGTATGTTTAAAATCCCTCCGCGCCAACAAAGATTACTGTTTGGCGCCATTTTGTGACAAACACTGAACAACCACAATTAATAATGGAACATATTGACATTAATTTTAACATGTACGGAAAAAACAAAACATTTAAACAGTGGATAGAAGAACGAACAACGACAAGACACCGAGAGCTTACTGAGACTGAACTTGACAAAATAGAGCATGACAGCTACGAAGCCACAAAAAAAAAACACCAAAGAACACAAAAAAAAAAAAAAAAAACAGAATGGGCATTAAAACTTCTCAAAGACTGGCTAAAAGTGAAAAAAAAAAATGGATACAGACAAGTATGAAGCAGAGGATCTTAATAAGGTATTACGATCATTTTATGCATCTGTGCAAAGTTTCGTGGAAGGATAAAAATGTTAATTTAAAACAAATATGCCAATAAAATGTTTCAAAATCATATTCATGTCCTTTTTTTTTTCTTATGTGACGAGTAGCCGTGTAATAAGCGGGATAGGCAGCCGGTAGTTATCACGAAATAAGCCCCTTATTTCCCGATAACTACCGGCTGCCTCTACATTATCCCTAACTTAAGGTTTCCCTAATGTTAGAATAATATTTTTTTAACATAACGTTCTCTAATGGTAATTTTTTAACCATAAAATAACGTTCCCAGAACATTGCAGGATGGTTATTTTTAAACAACCTAAAATAACTTATACATAACGTTCTCTAATGGTTATTTTTAAAATTACCAAAAAATAACCATATGAGAACGTTCCGTATAAGAATAAAATAGAAAATAAAACCTAAAAAGAACATTCCCAGAACGTTATTATTTGGTTCCCAAAATAAGAAACCAAAAAATAACGTTGGAGAACGTTCTGTGTTTGCTGGGAACGTAAAATATCGACATGTTGACAGGACTTATATGTTAATTATTTACGCATTAACAGCTTTACAGATGTACAGTTTTTGTATGTTTTCTTATTTATAAATACTAAAATCATGGGCATTGGCCTTTTTTTAACTCATTAAAGCTCCACTGTGTAGGATCTACTCCCATCTAGCGGTGCAAGTCATATGACAAGCAACTGAATATTACTTTCTAGCCCCCCCCCCATTCGGAACGCGTTTTAACTCGTACGGTGGCCCGGCCGTGTCATGCCAAGGTTAACATGGCTTCCAGTAGCTACAAAGCAAAAGCAATGAGAAAACTTTCACACGCTTGTAAAATGAAACGAAAGACGCGCAGATCAGACGCTTTTATCAATGAAAGGCTAAAAATAGCGCTGTCACCGTGTGTTTGTGCTAGAGGTCAGAAAAGATGAAAAACATTTATCTCAGTACCTCAGATTACATAAATGGGCGGAGAGACGGCGTGTGGCTGTTCGAACACATTAAACCACATGCGTGTTTACACTAACAAGTGTTATGCATAATCATGCTAAAGTTAGCCAAGGAACTATAAAACTTCAAGTTTACAACATGGACTGTATAGATGTAAACGAATATGCTGAATTACCTGTGGAGAATATAGAAAGTGCAACTTCAGTGTCCCATGAGCCCCATCTTGGAAAACTAACTCCAAAATTGACTTTGGTCTTGATGTTTTTCCTGTCGCGTTGTCGTTTAAAATCCCCGTTTCGCATCCTTGGCGATTTGTTTTAATGTCCTCGAGAATATGTCTTCAACAGGCTTTCAAATCAAAGCATTAGATTGCAGGTTCATCACGGTGTGCGGCTGTTGTAAAATCCGAAGGATTCAGCTACGCAGGTCGTCATCAAGCCTGGTTTATTTAAATCAACTGAGCATTACATTCGCAAGTCATACGCATATTACATCAATTTACAATTAACTAAGAATAATTGTCAGCTTTATAATTGTTAATATTCTGGAATAAGACTGTCTTGATGACGTATACTGCCTACACATGCAACCTCCGGAGGCTTCAGCTAGCGGCCAGCGTGAGTGTAGTCTGAAAGCGCGAAAGGCGGAGCTTGAATTTCAGGAATGTCCCTCGTCGGCGAATGTATTTCAAAGATGGAGGCACAACATGGATTCAGCCAGAGAGCGCTTCGACGGTATGCATTTTAAATAGCAGATTCTACACTTACGAGAATACTTTGATTAGTGGGGTGGAAATAATTACACATGAATGAGCACATACTTTTGAAAGAAAACATGGGTTTTTGCTAAGAATTAACTCAATAAAGTACACAGTAGAGCTTTAATGACATGTCACATTTTCTGACATATTTAAAACAGTTTACTCATTTACCTAATGAAATGTTCATGACCTTCAGAGAATTACAGTATTAAACAAGACTGCACTTTAAAACCTTAAAACATTTCTGTAATCATTTAACCATTTTGTAATATTTAGTTTGTTTGCCATGACACACAAAAGGTGTTTTCTTCCATGCAACAATAATTACACCAAAACACAACATAAATTCACAAAAGATTTTAGTTACTCTCTGTAATCCACATCTTAAAAATTCATATGATTGCAAAAAACAGATCCAAATTCAGAGAGCTTGATCTCAGCTCTCATCCATAACCGTAAACATCAATTCTCGCGTTGGTTATGTATTTGAATTCAAATACTGCGCCTCAAGAAGCTTTACGGCACATTGCTTTACGGCAGTGATATCAAACGCTCATTGGCTCTTGCATGCTACCTCACAGATTTGCGACATTGCTGTCTTTTAGTCGATTTACGACTGACCGTCTCAATCAGCTCCCTTGTTCAGTAGTCAGGGCACTGATCAGGGAGTCGGCCATTTTAAGGGCTGTTTCAATCGCAAAATCAGTCCAGTGCACTGGAACGTTTGTTCCTTAAAAATTTCCACAATGCAACACAAAAACCAGTGAGCATCGATGGTCCCTATGTTCCCTTACCGGAAATCACATGACCTTTTCTGAAGCTTACCAACCGAACATCACGTGATCCAACTCAATAAACTTTATGAAATGTGACAGAACTTTTATAAAAACAAACGTTTGTTTTAGTTTTAAATATAAACACACGTCGCTATGCAGTAATAAAATTATAAAAAAATATATATACATTTAAAATGTAATGAGATTTCTCCAATTTTAGGCATGGATATGTAAGAGAGTAAATGACAGCGTTTTTCACAATGTGTTTAAAATTAAGTCAGAGATGTTGATTTTTCTGGTTTTTGATGAGTAACAGCTGTGAGTGATCACAATGCGCTCAAGCAGCCACGTGACAGAAACATAAGTGAACAGTGTCCCAATGTGAAGTGAACTAGGGTCCTTACCGGTGCCCGAACCTGTGTACACGATATACTGATTCACGACCTCGGGAGCTATAGGGAACGAATTCAGACACAGAATTTGAAATGAGCGCCTTGACAGAGAGAAGCCGGATTAACGTTCTTGTGAATTAATAACTTTAATACTTCTCTGTACTTCAATAACCCTCAAAGAGGACCGCGGCTGCAGCACATCCTCATTTTAATTACTTTTGGTACTTTTTTTGAGATTTTGCAATAAATAAATTATTAAATAATTATACAATTGTCTGTCTGTTATGCTTTTTATTTCTAACAGTACATGATATTAATAAACTGTTTTATTATTACTATATTAGCAGCAGCTAAAAATATCTTAAATGCTTTATTGTTACTAAAATTTTCCTACTATCTTTTACATTGCAAAATGTACACTGCAAAGCAGAGGTGTTTGTCCATTTATGGAGTTAAATTGTGGAATTCCTTGGACTATGAACTGAAATGCTGCAAAAGTGTTTGTAAATTTAAGAATCTGTATAAGAAAAATATTCTGGAAGGTTATAAAATAAAAGATGACTAATATGATTAAGAGGATGATAATTAAATGTAAAGATAGGTGGTATTTTTTTTGGTGGTTGTGGTAAGGAGTGGGGTTGACTTATTTATGTAGTTTCTTTCTTTATTTTTTTGTTTTGTTTTGTTTTTTTTTGTTTGACTCTGTAGGCATAAGTGACAGGTATTATAAGATTTTCTTCTTCCTGTTTCTTTTCTTTTTTTCGTTCATGTATGATATGAATGAATGAGATGAAATAAAAAAAACATTGCAAAATATGAAAAGAAAACATTATGTATTTTAAACAATTTTGTATAAAAAGGGTTTGGGTTTAGGGTAAGGTTTGCGGTAGGGTTAGGGTGGTAACATTATCGATTACGAAAGAATTGTAAATGTTTTGTAGCTGTAAAAAACTAAATGATGCTATGATTAAATGTTGCAAATACATCTACATTGTACTCTTCAGCATATTTAAACACAAAAAAGTATGTTTTGTGTTTACTACGTATTAACAATGAGACCATGCTGAAATAGGCTGTGCTGAGGTGATCTAATGTGAATGAGAGCCGCGGGTATTTTGTTTCATGTGTTTATGTGAGTTCCTTTTGTCCGTTTCTTTAAGATTTCCTCTGAGAGACACAGTCTGTGCTTCATGCAAATAGTCTTTCTCTTGCCCTTGCTCTCCGTCACAATGAAATATCATTGTGTTTGTAATGGACACAGACTCGAAAGGGAATGGAAATAAAGGCATGAGTGGAATATAGATCAGAGCCCTGCAAAAAAGCTGTGACATCGACTCCGGAGGAGCGTTTAAAGGGAAGATTAGAAAATCTTGGGTTGGTGCAGATGGAAGTGTCACCTTGAGAAGGAAGGACGGGAGGGAGGGGACATGAACCAACGCCAACACATTTCTCTCTCTTTTAACACAAATATAAAACTGAGCCTTTTGTCCAAACGACAAACACACACTGAATGAAATCACCTCATGTTCATGAAGCTATATTCTCATTTTAAGCAACTCTGCTGAAAGCATCCATGGTAAAATAAACTTGATTTCTAAAGACATTGAAGAACGGCTCTCCACACATTTGTAAATTCTTTATCTCCTGTTTCTTACAAATAGTTTTTCTTGAACAAATATTTTCTTTTGGCATATTTATAAATTATTCTTATAAAAACTTTTGGAGATTACAGTGATCATGCATCATACTTTATCATCTTATTTTACTTATTACTCCATGACTGAAATAATCAGTTTTAAAGAGAACCAAAGCTTTAATAACAAAATAATTATTCAGTAAATAAAAAAACAACAAACTTAAATAGAAACACTTTGATGGTTGGATGGTACAGTCTATGGTTCTGTCATATATAAACCATATTAATAAATGATTATATACCATGATATTTATACTTTAAATAATACAGTTTTACTTTTCAGATTTTCATATCAGCACCAAAATCCAATATTTTCAGGCATCATTCACAGGTTTAGATGAGGTTAGTGTAGGTCAAAGTAAAACTGCGGTATTGTGGTAAGAAACCTTGATGGATTTCACACAGAGCTTAACCGCCTTCATTGTGTAATGGACGAGAGACAAGAGAACTAAATAACCTGTGGTAGTGTCTTGTCTCTCTCGCTCTCTGATATTTCTCCTCAGAGCGATAACAGTGACTTAATGAACAGGACAGATATTATTAAAGCTTTAACTATAAAACACTTCAAACACAACGTAACTAAAATTATTAATGAATAATCGGAAAATAAAATCGACATGTAATATAGTCTACAGTAGGCTATTCATATCTGTATGTTTGTTTGATGTGTTTACTAAAGAGCATTTCATTGGTAAAAACAACGTTATTTTGTGTTTTTGTTATAATACAATGTGTTTGCCTGGTTTATGGTTAAAAAAACATTATTTTCCACATACCGCACGTTTTTGTAGCTCCAGATTTCACTCCCGTCCTCAAACGCTCTTTATTTGTACAAATCTCATAGATTTTAAAAGCGCTATCTTCCTGATTGGCCAGTTAATCGGTACATTGTGATTGGCCAGAATTCCTCTGAAGTCAGCCGGAAATGTGACGCTCCTGCCCATGCTTGAAAGATTTGCTCACAATGCAATGCTTACAGGAGTTAACTTACACTGCAAAAAATGACTTTCTTACTTAGAATTTTGCCTTTTTTTAGTAGAAATGGAAAAATATTTTTTTTTGCTGAATTTTTCTTATATTAAGTAAATTCAAGAAAAAAAATTCTTATTCCATTGGCAGATTTTTTTTGCTTGTTCTAAGCACAAATTCATTTAAATTTGATATGTTTTGTCTAAAAACTAGACTTTATTTTCTTAGGTCATTTGCTCATCAAGAAAATACATCTTGATTTAAGAATTTTTAGATATTTCTACTGAAAACAAGACAAAATACTAAGTAAGAAAGTCATTTTTCGAAAAAAAAAAAACTTATGATAATGTCGGTCTTTACAACATCACCGATCTCAGGAAGTAAACTGTTGCCTACAATCCGTGTGTTTGTTGTAGTCCAAGAAAAGGGATTTAGGTTGGAAATGAAAACTCGCGTCCTCATTTACTTTGGGGTTTGTATCTTTTGCATATCATTAACATGTACTAATACACACTTACACAACAAAGGAAATGTAAAAAAATGAATTGGACCATATCTCTTTAACTACACACACATGTACTGTATAGACCCTTACTGTTTGTACACAATTGATGATGTAGCAACGTATTCGCGCGCATTTTGGCAATGGAAGTATGGTGCTAATCAGCAGGATTAAGCAACACATACAGAGAAAATTATTTTAAAAAGCTGACTTTATCAAATGGTATCAGATCTGTGTACATACAGTATAACACACAAACCTCCATTTATAATTGACTTCAAATTGTCTGTATATGTCTGGTGTTTTTGCGTTTTTGCATGATCTCTGAAAGCCAATGTTGATATCTGAAATCACTTAAACAAACATGTCCCTACACTGTCAGAAAAAAAGGTTTAAAATTTTACCTTTTCTGTCACTGGGGTGGTACCCTCAAAGGTTCAGTTTTGTACCTTTTATGGCAATACAACACATTTAAATGTTGTACCTTTTGGGGTACAATATTATACCTTAAGGACCTATTGTGTACCTTTTAAGGACCAATTTTGTACCAAATAAATGTAGTAATAAAAGTAGTACAAAACATTAAACTGTACCATTAAAGGTACAAAAAAAGTGCTTAAGGTTTAATATTGTACCCCAAAAGGTACAACATTTCAATGTGTTGTATAGCCATAAAAGGTACAAAACTGAACCTTTGAGGGTACCACCTCAAAGGTACAGTTTTAAACCTTTTTTTCTGACAGTGTACCCCAAAAGAATCTGGTCCTTCTTTTGATAGACCCGCCCCACACATACCCAAGCCAGGCAACAATGTTGTTTAGTAGACACGCCCCTTACTGATGATTGGCTACAAGTGGGTTTTGGTACTGGCCAGACTCACTTTTGCAAAGTGTTTTTCAAAAATCATGCACCCCACCTTTAAAATAAATCTTGCTGTATCTAAAGAATGTTTATGAAAAATCTATGGTTATAAATTGGAGATTAATTATTAAATATGATTTTGATGAATAAAATTACATTATGAAAACTAAACTAAAAGATGTGAATATTTTCTAAGAATGATAAAGCTTTATATAATAATCCATATTAAAATATAATTATTTATCGTATTAAACTATTCATATTTAAATCCTGTAATAATTTTTCTCTTGCGCTTAAAGAACCTCTACATCTCTGAGATGACGAGTATAAGATGATGATTATGAGTTTAGTCTGCCCTCTGTTGACAATACTGCAAATCTAAACCAGAAGATCAGACCAACAGGGGGCGCTGATGTATTGATTTAAATCTTGTTTTTAAATAGGATTTGTCCCACATGTATCTCCCAGCATGCATTAAAGATCTCCATCAAGAGAATTACTGATGTTATAACTTTCAGAGCAAAAAAAGTCAAATGACTTCATTACATATATATTATAATAAAACTATGACATCAATGAACTGTATGTTTCTGTACGAGTTAAATAAATGACCGATGTGCCAACCGGCCACCTCCCATCATGCACCGAGAGCCATGAATCATACACAAACAATTTGTAAAGTTCGGAGGAAAGACATACCAGAGAGGTCAACAAGATTTCCAACGCACAACCGAACTAAATCAAAACTCGGTAGGATAGCATTTAAAACTCTAAGCCTAATTTGCTGCTACCCAAGAGACCGGCGAGTCTTGTTTGACATAAAGCGTCAGGAATGAGGGAGGATCCTCTGGAACGGTGACCGCAGAAAATGAAGGCTGCTTTCCACACATCAAGCCAGCAAGAGAGAAAACAGGCAGCTAAGGAAATGGGGTTCACTTTCCGCACAGCTGGGTGAGAACGAAAGAGAGAGAGAGAGAGAGAGAGAGAGAGAGAGAGAGAGAGAGAGAGAGAGAGAGAGAGAGAGAGAGAGAGGGAGAGACAGAGAGGCCAGGGCGGTTTTGTAAGGGTAAGGAAGAACCCGGGAGAGATTTTGGAAAGAGAGACTGCGGTGAGAGTGCTGACGCACAAGTGGAACATGAGGGAACGACACTACAGTGTACGCACACACACACGCACGCACGCGCGCACACACGCACACACTATCAGATACAGTGCGGTGTACAGTACATCACTCTTATCATTTACTGTTACTGGCGTATTTGCTCTGCAGTCTGTGCAAACAAATTATGCAAATCAGGTAAAGGTAAACAAACAGCAGACAATGTCTGCGCAGCCATTTCAAAACTTGAGGTTTAAGTTATAAAGAGTGCTTGGTTGTGAAGTATATGCAACTGACTACAGTGTTTATCTGGATCAGTGTCTGATTATAAAGCTGTCACGTTACTTCAGTTAGTCACACCTCACATCTCTTACACAATGTTAGTACATGAGCATGTTTTGTCCAGAAGCACATTGTTGCATTAGAATTCCTCACTGGATCATTGACATGTTGTCCAAAGCATTAATAAACACCTCCAGACTGTTATTTCTCCTAAACCTCACAGTTGGCACCATACGTTCTCCTGGCATTCACTAAACTCTGTTGGACCAACTTATATTCTCAAACTTGCAAACAGTGAAGCATGTCTCATCACTCTGATTTCTAGTGTTTGCCACAAACAAAAAAAATTAGTTTTTGTTTTTATGCCTAAGCCTGCACTGGTAAAACTTAAATTGGAGTGAATGGGCCCTATCTTGCACCCAGCGCAATTGACTTTGTCAGTGACGCATGTATCATTCGTATTTTGCACCGGCGCACAGCGGGTTTTTCCCTCCACAGACGCACGTCGGCAAACTAGGGAATGAACTTGCGCTCCCTGGGCGGTTCAGCGCAAAAAAGGAGGCGTGTTGCCGCGCAAACCATCCCTGGTGCTATTTAGCAGTTTCAAAAAACAATTGCGCCACTGACCAGAAAAAACTAGTCTAAAGTCATTGGCGCGTTGCGCGTTGTTCATTATGGTATTTTAAGGGCGCATGCTTGACCATAATGTATAGCGTGCACAACGCGCACAAACTTTGCTTATCTAATCTACACAGATGCAACAGTTATTTTTGCAAATCATAAATTGTTACAATAAAAAATATTAACACATGAGATAAGGGTGAGCATTGTGGTGAGCATTGTGGTGATAGTTTTTATTTATTGTGTGGCTGCGTTAAAAAAATTCTCATGCAAATAACGTTTAAAATATTTTCATTTGCGTTTAAAGGGAATGTTGGATGACGTTCTGATTGGTTTATTTGACGTTACGCCCAAACCACACCTATGAATAATGAACCTACTTCAGACCAACCCCTTATTGATTTGCGCCTGGCGCAAGAGTTATTTCTCCCGCCGGGAAAATAGCAACAGCGCCCAAGATCCGCCCACAAACTCACTTGCGCTTTGCGCTTCGCACTTGCGTTTCAGATCGTTAAAATAGGGCCCAATGTGTTTCCTTTTGTTCAAGACTTTACTGCCATCCAGTGTTGTTTTCGATGACGGTAACGAAATGATTTCATGGACGCACCTTTTTTTATGGCGCTAACGCGACGATGACTAGCTAAAAATGGCTCTAAGGTCACGAAAACATGACGAGACGCTTTCGAGTTTTCGTTGACGAGACGCAACGAAATGATTCTAAGTCTGACGTTCACAATGCGTGTAATTTCTGCCTATTTTGCGTGAAATCTTTCTGTTTTTAGCTAAAAGTATCAGCAATGCTGACGCTTTCTATCCTTTTTTTGGATACGCCCACCAACTAGCTGCCGCCATGATGTCTACCAGATTTCAAACAACAACAACAACACAACTGCAAGTGTGGCGAGTTTGAAGGACTGTGGCAGTGACGCCAATAAACGGAAATGACGAGATTATTTATGGACATACTTTCAGTATAATGCACCAGAAAGAAAAACTGAATGCATATTGGGAGACGACGGTAAATGTGGCCACAAACTAGGTGGGAAGAATACCACCAACCTCAAGTGGCACCTGAAGGCTCATCACGCTAATATTTTTTAAAGGTAACTAACAAGTCACGTTGTTAACATATCATATACATTCAATTTTACTAGACAATCGGCTTGTGACACATTTCATGGTAAGCTTAAGGTTTTACATGTATCTACTCGTCAAACCTAAACCCATTTCCAATACTTTTTAACCAAAATTAATTTGTTAAAGACTACTTTTTTTTACTAAAATTGACTTAAACTTGACTAAAACCTTTTTGCGTTTTCATCGACTAAAACCTTTTTGCGTTTTCATCGACTAAAACTTGACTAAAACCTTTTTGCGTTTTCATCGACTAAAACCTTTTTGCGTTTTCATAGACTAAAACTTGACCTAAACTATCAAGTTAATAAGTGACTAAAATGTGACTAAAATTAAAAAGCATAATCGTCCAAACGACTAAGACTAAAACTTAAAGGGCTGCCAAAAACAACACTGCTACCATCAGATCTTCTGTAAGATGCTCAGGGCTCAGGAGGCTTAACCCTTGAGATGACTTGTCCAATGAGCCCTTGAACTGTTGTCTATGGAGATAAAAGATTGTATGTTTAAATGTGTATACTTATGAGCGGCCTACTTGATCTGATCTCCCATGAAAATAGGTGTGTTTTTACGTAAAGTGTTGCACATTTACTTAAGTTTTCATACACATTGAAATGTATAATATGGACGTATTGACAGGACTAATACGTTGTAATACTAATACGCTTTGCAGACCATTCATAAATATTAAAATCACAGGCATTTGCGTTTCTTACTCATATTAATGACATGTTTTCAGTCATATTTTCTAACTTATTTATTTAAGACAGTTTAAATAATCAAACGCTCATTTGCTCTTGCGTGCTGCGTCACAGATTTGTGACATTGGCGTCTTTCAGTCAATGTACTTTTAAAATTTGAAATGCGCGCCTTGGCAGAGAGAAGCTGGATTAATGTTCTTGTGGATTAATAACTTTAATATTTCTCTGTACTTTATAAACTCCAGAGAGGAGCTTGACTGCAGCACATCTTCATTTTACCTACTTTTGGTACTGATTTTGAAATTTTGCAATAAGTTGTGAATAAAATTGTTTGTCTGTTATGCTTTTTCTTTCTAACAGTACCAGATTTTAATAAACTGTTTTGGGATATGTTTAGGGGTAGGACTGTATTAGCGGCGTAAAATATATTTTAAATGCTATATTGTTACTATGGTAACTAAAATTGTCCTTCTGTCTATTGCGTTGAAAAATATAAAAGGTTAGGGTTAATTATTATCAAAATGGTTAAAGAGAAATTATACAGCAATCTTGTTTTTGTTAGCCTGGTTAGCCAGACCTACATCAAGATGTAAGGTCTGGCAACTCTTCACACAAACGGCTCAATGCAAGGGGCGGGAGATAAGGTTGTCCCTCAAAATGCCTCTGCACGCAATAGGATAGCGCTATGACCAATGAGAACAACGAAGAAGGTGACGTAGTTACCGTAACCAGTCGGCAAAACTCCAAACACATCTTTCTTGCTTAAAAAGGACTTCAGTAGGGTTATTTGCTCTTCTCTCAAAGAAAAACATAAGTCTAAGTCCTCCAGAGTCGCGGCCAAAGCCGCTTCAAAAGAAAGCTGTTCGCCAGCAGCAGCAGCCATTCGTTGCAGCTCTGTCGTCATCATGTTAAGCCCGCCCCACAGACGCTACACACGATGTGATTGGCCTGACCAAATTTTGGTTTTTGGAGCTGTTAAGTGTATTGTGAGTGCCTAGACTAAACCCTGGCAGCAAATATATTTTGCGGCCGCTAGGGTGCGTCTAGATTTCTAGGCTATGTTTTTGTAGCTGTAAAAACTCAAAAATGATACCATTCAGCATCTATTTAAACGTAAAAAAAGTTTGTTTTGTGTTTTTAAAGCTTACGTATTATTATTATTACTACATATTAACAGTGAGATCAGGCTGGAGCGGCAGGTGTGGCTTGAATAATACATCCACCGACAGGTTTATTTTTATTAAAGCCCCCCTTATTTAAAAAATTCACTTTTAAATGTGTTTCTATCAGAAAATGAGTCACCTGCGTATGTGCAGAAACATCATGTTATTATTCAAATCCATCTTTTCTTCTTTGTGTAATCTCCTTTAAACCGCAACAGCCACACAAAACAGGCTGTTGGGAATCCCTATGAATGTGATGTCACATTGATTTAGCCCCACCCATGACCGCTCACAGACTCTTCCTTAAGGGGGTTGCACACCGGCTGCGCAGCTCAGCGTCACACCGAGTCGTGTCTAGGACAACTCGGAGGTATCGTAAACCGGAAGTGCACATTAAATAGCGCGAGCCTCCTCAGATAGCGTCTACTTCAAAATGCAAAATATACGTTAGCAGCTAATGTTAATCGTTAATGATTTGGGACAAATATGATGTTATTTAAGTCAAACTATGTGAGTGGATTTGAGCAACGTCCTGAGTAGTAGCTGGGCGGCGCTGACAGGCGCCACCTGTCTGCGTCAGTGTGCATATACTCATAGAAATCAATGTGTTTGAGTTTTTTAGAACGGCTCGCCGCTGCGGGGTGCTGAGCTGTGCGTCCTATGTGCGACCCCCTTTATGAGTGCGTAGTTCAACCTTCTGCCAGAGATACTTTACATATGGGGAGGGGAACAGAAACTTACTTTGCATTTAAAGAGACACACACAAAAACTTGTTTTTCATTGCAGCCACAAATGGCCGTGTTCAACATCGTATAACGAAAGATCTGTGGTGTATTTTGAGCTGAAACATTACAGACACATTCTGGGGATACCAGACACTATTTTATTATTGCTAAAAACACCTATAGGTGAGGGGCCCTTTAAATAAAAATTTAATGTAATGAAAGTGAATATTTCAGTCAGGATCATTCTGCATTTCGTGTTTTACAGAGGAAAGTTATTTGGGTTTTGAATAACACAAGGTTGCCTAAATAAAAATAAACTCTTTATTTTTGTTTGTGCTTTATTTAAAACTGCTCTTTTCACTTTCTAAAATCACTCACATACCTGCTTGACTCATGACTTTATGACATCATAGGAGTCTAGTAAGTGAAATATCTGTGGTGTCTCTGACTCCATTATTGCTGTAAGAATCTTTTGGTTCTTTTTATTGCACAAAAATCTGCCACCACAGAAATGCATTTCATGTTATTAGAGCAATAAATATGTTGCGTGACTTCCATACGCTGGAACAGCAAGACGCCGCTTGTGTGAATAAGATACAAGAGAAGATAAACTCTCTCCTCGGTGTGTTCATGGGAGTGTCTGTTATCAGAGTCAGATCGTATGAATCCCTAAATATTGTTCTTTGCTAAAGTATTGTTTGAAATATCTCAAGCTGAGTGTTAAAACATTGTAGCTGTAATATGGTAGTGATTAATCTGACCAGTTTGTGTTACAGTCAAGCTAGATTTTACAAATCCTCCAAATCAGTGGTCTCCAACATGGTGCCCATGGGTTGCCCGCACAGGGTCTGTGACTTTCCCACCAAAGCACATTCCATTAATGGCCTCAATTTTAATATTTATTTATTACATTTTTTTTAGTAAAACAAAAAAGTTATGAGTAGACTATATCAAAAAAGTAGCCCTCCAAATTGTTTTATCCATTGTGGTAGCACTTACTTACAAAAAGGTTGGAGACCCCTGCTCCAGATCATGCTAATAACTGATGGACATTAATAAAGGTGGGCACAAAATATTAAACACAAATGTTCTTAGATAGAAAATATGACACAAAACATGCTAATCTGATCTTTCATCACATGTCATCTTTAATATTAACTCATCATAGTGTGTCGGTTTTTACACGTTTGTTTATGATAGCTTGAGTAAATCATGACTGCTGTAGCGGCGGCTTCTCTGCCCATCACTTCGGTCATCTATCATCGCAAAGCAGCAGATATCACAAAAGCACTGTGATTTACCCATAAACAATGTCTCATTTATCACAGGTTCCTTTATATTTTTGTCAAATAATCATAATGTCATGGTCTAGTGTTTAACACACGTGCTCCACAGACACAATCCAGTGGTGCCTATATCATAAAATAATATGAGACCGTTCATCTCTTCATGTTTCACCAAAAAAAGTCATACAGGTTTGACCCACATGGGTCAACAAACAATGACAGAATATTTTACTTTTAATATTTTAAAGTGACACTTTGTAGTTTTTCAACCTTCATAATATATTTTCAAGACCCTTGTGATGGTACATCGACTTAAAATATGTTGAATGATATGTCCACCATAGCCTGTGGGGGTCTATATCGCTTTTATGCGTACTTTTAAACTTGGCGTTTCGGGTAGTAACCAGAGCACAAAAAAGAACTACAAAAATCTGCTTTACGGCATACGTCCCTTCCTCCACTTCCTCAAATTCGGACGTGAGAGCGCAACTATTTATTTTCCTGATGTTTTTGTCATGGCCGAAGCAGCAACTAAGAAAAAGAAACCCAAGGTTTTGTCGGAGGAGACCAGAAAGAGAAAACAGGAGAGTGACAGAATAAAAAGAAGGATGAGGATCAATTATATTAGGCCAGCGTTCGCTCGCTGGCATGAACTAAAGAAGGAGGAGGGGTTCCTGACAGATGCTGACTTGGCCCTGATGCTTTTGTACTAGTAAGTAATGCTTGCATATATAAGTCCTGTCTGGCGCCCGAACACTATTTTTTACGTGAATTTTACTAGAGGCTACTTGGAGAGTTTAGATAGAGACTTATATCACGTGACATTGTGGCGCCATGGAGCGTCATGGACCTACGAGACGGGCGATCCGGGTCTGATTCACCTTTAGGGCAATATTTTTTAAAATATAAACTTTTATCAGTTTATATAAAGCGACCACCGTTACAACTGGCTTGTAAATGTGAACTACGCGATTTTTTTGGCGTTTGATGCAAACAAAACCCATGAAATTATATTATATGATACATGACATGCTGGAAGGCACCTTTTGTGACCTAAAGAGTTGTCTTCTTTTCCTTTGCGACAGTGCTGCGGCGCTTGTGGCCTCTAGGGGCGCTAGACGTGAAAAAAATACATGTGTAGCACCCCCTAGTGGCCAAAAAGTTCTATGGTGTGCCTTTAAGAACATATTGTTATTGTAAAATAAACGTGCGTGTCACATATTCAGTTAGTCAGTGCTATGATTGCTTCAGGACAGACTGTTATGCCATAGAAATTTCCACACACAATATTGTTCATTTGTTTATATACCCTTATTTGTAGTGCATCTAAAATTGGACAGAACCCCCTGAAACTCCTTGACACTGAGACTAAAGTTTTGTCTAATAACATGAGCGAGTGAACCGCGTTGACCCGTGAGAGAACTCGCACACAAACACACACAGCTTCCAGTCTCATTGTTTCAGGAACGGAAAGAAAGGCACAGAGAACTTCCCCTGTTTTCCTCAGCCGCTCTCTGGCGTGAGGATGGAAGAGTTTTCAAGATAAAATGGTGGAGACCAAGACGAAAATAGTAGCTGTGTTTCAAAACCTAATGAGCCGTCTTGCTGTCTGTGGAGGTCATTAACCTGCATTGAGTTTTGGAACGCTCAGCAGATCTTTTGTAAGCATGTTGTTTGGGGTTAACATATTACCAAACTAATGATGTGATACTGTAGTGGATATAGATATGCACAACATTATCAGCGGCATGGGGTCCACATAAGCTGCGAATGCTCCGCATACCCAAACAATTGGTGGCGTTGCTAATTCATTTTAACACTATAAATTACTATAAATAGCCTACTGTGGTTTGTGGTATACCATAAACCTTAAAAATAAAGAGTATGTAACCATCCATCATATATTTATTTCCCAAACCACAATCATTTTCCTCGTCTTACATTGATGCAGGGTTTCAGGTGAGTGAATCCACAGCAATTGTGCTGCTTACGTCCAGTAGCAGTTTTTCACACGGGTGAACCAGGCATCTGCCTGGGGCGACATTTTTTCACGAAACATGGGGGGCTGCACGAGCAGTTTAAAAAAAAATCTTCTGTGCCCCCGTAAAGTGGTTTTCTATCTATTATTTCACTGTTGGGGAATTAATGGGAAAGCAGGGCACTGCGTGAGGGACAGTTCACCTCTGGGTCTCTCCCAAATAGAATGGACGGTGGAAAGGGGATCCACTGTATAGTGGAAAAATTTAGACTTTCTTCCAAATAAAGCATATTTCATAGATAATATTATAAATACGGGCCTATAGTTTCTGCATATTTTTTACTGAATTAAGTAATAGTTAATAAGTTTTAAAAATAGGCAATACAAAACATTTATGTGGTCACAAAGGTAAATTGGTTTTGTCTTGACTTCTGGTCATGAGTGATAGGGTTGGCTGGGTGTGTAATCGGTTGATTACCAAGTGCTAAATAAACACAGATATGGACAGGAAAATGTCAAAATCAATCAGGTGCCCAATTTAGAAAAAATGAAGAGGAGAAACAATGCAACTATTATTATGGTATCCATGTCATAAATAAAATGCTAATGTTAATTGAATGGTAACTTATAACTTTTAAGTTTGTTAGCCTTTTTGCTATGATGTTTGCTATGCTTATACAAGAATAATTTGTTTTGGACTCAACAAACACAAGATCTGTTGAGGTTAGAGGTCAGCCAGGTTTTAGTTTTCTGTTCTTAGTGCAGAAGTGTAATAATTAGATTCTCTTTACAACCCAGTCTCACCCCATGGCGTCAATATTTGACGACACTTGACCATGCGTCAATATGTTGACGCGGAGGGTATACCTTTCGCGTCATTTTTTGACGAACTGGGGACTTCAATACTATTACGTCCGTTGCATTCTCTTTCCTATTTTCTTACCATTTTCGCGTCGGTTTAGGGTTAGATTTCCATAATGACATCCCTACCCAAACCTAACTCTAACCCCAACGCCAGGTGACAACTGTTTAATTTCGCGTACCTAACTCTAACCCCAACGCCAGGTGACAACTGTTTAATTTCGCGTACACTGTTTAATTTTGCATAATCTAACCCTAAACCGACGCGAAAATGGTAAGAAAATAGGAAAGAGAATGCAACGGACGTAATAGTATTGAAGTCCCCAGTTCGTCAAAAAATGACGCGAAAGGTATACCCTCCCCTCCGCGTCAACATATTGACGCATGGTCAAGTGTCGTCAAATATTGATGCCATGGGGTGAGACTGTGTAGCTCTTTAGTGTGTTTTCAATTTTGTGTGATAAAGGAGTTGTGCTATTTAAAATATTTATTTGACATTTTATGTGTATATTATAACTTTTATATTATATTTGTATGTTAAAATTTTATATTGTTGATCTGTGTTTTTTTTTTTACATTTTTTATGCATCTGATTGTATATATTTTTTGCACGTTTATGCATTTAAGATCTGATAACTTTTAGAGTCACATTTTTTGCAGAATTGTGTTTATTGTCTTTTGGTAATGTTGGAGGTGAAGACTGTGCACCATAACAAGTGAGTTTCCTGTTGTAATTACAAAAGTTAAATGGATTCTCTTAAGTGTGTTTTTCAAATGTTCTAATGAAGGATTTATGCAATTGAAAAGTATATTTTCTCATTTCACCTATTTTGTTTTAATAAAATAAAAATAAAACAGTTTTTTTTTGGGGGGGGGGGGGGCACAAAGGGGGTCTCGCCCAGGGTGTCATTCCATGTGGAACCACCACTGGAATCGTCATCACTGTCACACATTCTGATTGGTTTGCTAGCATACGCAGAAGTTAATGTGCAGAGAAAGCTGTCCATAGATCGCTCGCTCAAGATCTCCATCACCAAAAACCACATTGTATTGAGTACAACACTAACTAAACTAAATCAAATTAAAACAAGTCATAACTGAAACTATTGTCATAGTATTTTATCTTTAGCCTAGAGAAAAAATTTTTTTTTTTATTAAGACTTACAGGCTAAAATGCTAAAGTCAAATTGTAAGTACTGTAAACCTACAACTATCTGATTTTGTTATCGATGATCAATGCGAATCTATTATAATTAAATTTAATTCTGATTCTAATATTTAGTGTACTTTCTTAAAAGAATTTTATATTTGTTTTTATTTTTAATGGGTTTAATTATATTTTCACTTCACAGTCATATAGTTTTTATTTTTTATAGTTACTTTTATTTTTATTTTATTCTTTTTTTGACACATTTTATTGCTTTTATAAAATCACAGATATTTTCATTTCATTGTTATTTTTTAATTTTCATGTATCTTTTTTATACCGAGCCCCTAAGGTGACATCGGAGTAAAAAAAATCTATAGTTTAGTTTCATGTGCCCACGTGAAACTATTATGTGCTCACGTGAAACTGTCATGTGCTAATTTTTTTTAAAAGTTAAGTTTCCCGTGCTCACGTCACGTGAAGCTATTGCGCGAGCACGTGAAACTATCGCGTGCTCACCTGAAACTATCGCGCGTGCACGTGAAAGCGAAAGTTTCACGCGAGCACGCGAAACTAAACTTAAAAAAAATCTGCACATGAAAGTTTCACGTGAGCACATTAAACTAAACTTTATTTAATTTTTGCTCCATGTCCCCTTAGGGGCTCCGTATTTTTATTGTAATTTTAAATGTCAGTTTTTTCTCTTAAATTATTTTCTTGTTTCTCTATAAAGCACTTTGAATGACTTTTGCCTATTTTAATAATTATTTATATTAGGCAACTAATAGGTCTATTTATGTAAAATACACTGTAAAAAATTTCTGTAGAAATTACAGTATTGCTGGGCATTACTGGCAACTAGCTGCCAGTAACTTACTGTAGATTTTACATTTATGTTATATACTGGCAACAGTTTGTTCAAAGTTAAATGAACATGAAACATTTTCAGTCTTTATCTTCTACAGTAAGTTACTGGCAACCAGCTGCATAATCACAGCAATTTTTTACTTAAAAAATACTTCTGGCACACATTTAAACTGATACCTGTCTTAAGTCTAATTCATGGTTCCGCATAGGATCTATGCTGAAGGCTATGTGATTGGTCCACTAGAACCCCTCCCGTCAGGCAGGGGCGGATCTACCGGGGTGGCACGGGGTGGCAGTTGCCACCCTAAATAAAAGCATTGCCACCCCATATGCCACCCCAGCGCGGGTATCCTAATATATATAATTTATACCCGAGTAGGCTCTTTTAACCAGAAAGGCAATGTAGTTTTTCTCTGCGTGTGTTTGGGGGTGGGAGACACATATCTGACGATGATTGGTGTGTGTGTCTTAGACGGGGTGGGACAACCACATAGCTGATGGTGATTGGCTTAATTTCCATCGTTAGCCAACCAGAGGCAGCAGAGTTCATACACAAGCATGCAGTCAGTACGAGCAGAAAGTCTTTTACAGTGTAAAAAAAGTCCGCGCAGAGTTGCCAACTTGGTGACTTTGTCGCTAGATAAAGAAACTTTTTAGACCCCTTTAGCGACTTTATTAAAAAAGCGACTAGGACAAATCTAGCGATCTTTTCTGGCGTGGTTGGAGACGTTTGGAAACTGCGGTGAAAGGATGCATCGCCCCATCCAAGGCACTCACATGCAGCCCGGTTCTCGCGCTGCAGTCCATCCCTTCCGAGTCGCACAAACCCGCAACAACAGAGCGATGACAAGTACAACGATCTCAAAACAAAGGTAGCGGACGCAAGCACAAAGTATAAAAAGCACAAACGTTACTTTTCCATCGTTGAGGTTAAAGGCAAGAATGTTTATGAACGTGCAACTTATGCCCATGAAGAAAGAGTCTCTTCACGTGACGTCTTTAGAAAGTAATTCTGATCTAATAAAGCACCTCACATCATCACATGCTGCCAAAACAAATTCTCTTTAGTGTCTTAAAGTGATTAAGTTGAGCATCACATCAGCAAATCAGAGTACTAAATATGGTCATATTTATAGATAAATGTTGCATCAGGATAAAAATACAAAAATTAAACTGATGCTAAATATTGCACGAGGTAGTTGCTTGGTAGTTAAAACAACTGAACTGCAGGTTTGTGTAAGCAGTAACGTTAAATATATTTTAAGCTGTTCTTTCTAGAGTTAGCCCGTCATGTCTTGTTAGCTAAGTTACTGCAGCCATCAAAATATTCCATACGTGCATATGAAATCGCTCGTTATGATATAGTCTAATGTTTTTATTTGTCTTCGTTAAGGAGACAAAACTATTCAGTGTTGTGTATGTTTAGAAAGCTTGAAAGACAACTTAATGCGGCACTTTTCAGGATATTATGAAAAGAAAGGCTGATATCCATTCTTTTTACCAAAAAGAATAGAAAAGTCAAATACTATGGGAGTGGAAGGTACAAATAAAACAGAAAAATATGTTGTGGAAGGGAAAGGAATAGATGAAGTCATGAAGGAAAGAAACATATGGATGGCAAAGAGCTAAAAAGAAGTGAAAAGACATAAATCCATCATGAAGTGAGTGAAAGGATTAAAGAAGAGGGTTATGAGAGAAAGAGATGTTTGCCTTTCAAATATGTTTTACATGAATATAAACTAGGCAATCCTATTTTATTTATATAACTGTCTTTATACCATTATGTTCAACCAGTCAGTGTTTTTAGATATTGATAAGCTGTATGTATATGCTACAGAGATGCTTAAGGTAGCTGCTTGGGTACTTACTTATAGGAACATTTGTTGTTGCGTTTATTAATGTTATAAAAATTTGAGGTCCAGTGTTCACCGAATATAGTATATACAGTATATAATTTCTTGAATCCACGACAACCATGCAAGGACGCTTACTTCATTGCCACCCCTTGTAGTTCTCATGCCACCCCCTTGCCACCCCATAAATAATTTTCTAGATCCGCCCCTGCCGTCAGGTCACAAAAAAATCTGTACCACATTTTCTCATACAGATTTTTATTTAAGATGGTAAAAAGTTGAGGAGTTAAACTGCAACAAAAGTCGCTTTCCATTTACCTCCATCACAGCTAATCTTCTCAAATTATACACAACCAGCTGCTTCTTCTTTTGTGGGTTTATTGGCCAAGCTGCTTCTTCTTCGGCTGTTTCACTACTACTGCGGGTTACAAGCGTGTATACCGCCTACTAGCGGTCTGCATGTGTAAGTGCATGTTGACGATGAATTAAACCAACCAAGTATGAATGAAAACCAACGCCTCTGGTGCAGAGGCTACGCCGTAGGACCCTCACAGAACTACAATGAACCCTTTAGTGTTTATTTGTCTCTGATTTAGATCTGAGAGCAGATGTGGTGTACCAATTGAATGTGAAGTATGCTGTTCTAGCAGAAATATAAAATAAAGTATATTTTGCAAACGATCCTTTTGTGCATCTGACCTGACTCAACCCAAACAACACAATCATAGCTCTTGCAAATGAAGGCATCTATCAACAGGTAAAGATCCAACATATTAGAACTGTAAACTGTGTTGGTTTGAGTTAATGAAAGTAACAGGCGGGCACAGTTTTGACATTAGGTGCCACCCAGCATACCGCTCGCCACTGCTATTTACAGTACAACTTATTTTTCAGCACTGAATTAATTATCTCTGCATCTGCCAACTTGAATATGCTTTTCTGGTAAAGCTTTGGATGTGCAGGGTACATGTGATGCTGATTTAGACTTTGGTTATTTATACATTTGTATACCCATGCATTTTATGCATCTATCATTGAATGCAAAATAAGGATGTTTATGCTTAAAAAAGTGTCGGTAGGACTCCACATCATTTAGCCACATGTACTGTAAGTGTATATGTGTGTCTATGTGCATGCTTTATGTGTGTGTGGTTGTGTAGTACTGTAAGTGCACTCTGGGGTTACTCTATAGCTGGTATTTATAACCGTGCTGTCAGGCCCTGGCTGCAGTTGGACCGTGGGAATGTGGCAAAGTCTTTCTGTGGTATTTTTAATGTTTGTTATTAAATATTCCCACACGGGACCATGACCAAACCATCGTCCCCCCCTTCCTCTCTTTCTCGTTCTCCCTCCCTCACCCTCTCTCTCTCTCTCTTCCTCCTCGCTGCATTCTTCTTTCCCGAGGAGGAAAGCCGAGTGGGATCCGATAACAGCCAGGCTCTGGTTTCCGTGGAGATCCGGGAAGAGCTGCGGACAACTGTTGCTGCAGCTGGATTTGTACGGCGTGAGCCACAGTCAACAGGAAGGTGTGTGTGTGTGTGTGTGTGTGCGTATGTGTGTGTGTGTGTGTTTTGTGTTGGCCAGTAAGTTAATACTGTACACATATTAACCTAGCAAAGTATACAAACTGAGAGATCTAATAAACACACACAACCCTTCTGAAACCAACACAAAGATGTTCTGGAACAGGTGATGTGTGTGTGTGCGCACATGCGCGTCTGTGTGTGTGTGTGTGGGTGGAGAACGGCCAGACAATATTTTACCGAGTGTCAGCTGAAGGCGGCACATTGCAGTGAAAGTATTTCCTTTTCACGGCTGTGTTTGTTTGTTTGAATCTCTGCCGTGGCCTGACAGATCATTGAAAGTAAGAGCAGGGTTATCGCACAGAGCCAGAGTTCATTGAGAGGTCGTCATGGAAACGCCCTGTCTCTTCTTACAGATTCTGATTCATCTTCCCCAGGAAAACCAACTCACACTAAATCTGCGTGGGAAGAGTCCTTTTAAACATACAAATTATTTCCATTTTCATGTTTGCCAATAAAGAGTTTCCACACAGTTTGTAGCAGTCTGTATCTGTAATATATCTGTGAATAATCTCTCGACCCTGCGCCTTCACAATAGTGTTCACGCCGGTCCAGGAAGACAGTGGGCAGGGCTGAAGGGAAAATAAAAAAGCTCAAGAGATCTGCTGGTCCATCACTAAAGTGTAAATATTTTTTTTCTGTAGCTATGCAGCTGTTTGCCAGTAGTTTACTGTGGATTTAAATTTATTTTATTTACTGGCAACAGTTTGTTCTATAAAACTAAAATAACAACCTCATGCAAAGCATTCTGGGAACCAGAAAGTCTCATCAACCTTTGATGAGGCTGTTATTTTAGTTTTTGTTTTGTAAAGATAAAGACTTGTGAATGATTAATGTTCAATTAACTTTGAACAAACTGTTGTCAGTAAATAACATACATTTAAATCTAGTAAAAACAATACTTTTTTTTAGTAAAACTGCAATTCATACAGAAATGTTTAACAGTGCACTTATTGTAAAGTCTCCCAATGTATTTCACATGTGAACAAAATACTATTTAGTTGATGTAAAGTATGCTGTTCACTGTATATTTTTTAAATAAACTTTATTTCTTACTGTCAGATGATCTCCTGTGAATTTGTGTAAAGTTTTGATTACGATATTGAACAAAGAGTGTTTTGGAGGCATGAAAGTAAATGTATTCATTTTATGTTTTTTATGATTTCTGAGTTGGGTGTCACCAAATCCAACATTATATTATGATAGCTGGGATTGAAAGCATTTTTACAACGCGGGGTAAGTTGTCACACAGTGTTACAATGAAGCCTCAGGTATACAATGATAATGAAATAAAAACAATATAAATACTATTCATTAAAATGATAACTGTTAATATAATATCAGGGAAAATAACTCACAATTATGATTGTTTGTCTTTTGTGCAGCCCAAAAAAATCTGTTTACATGCATTGATGCTTAATACAAAGATGGTTAGATGAAGGATGATGGATGGAGGAATGTGTGGATATCTATATAGGCAGATATAGAAACAATATCCACCTTTAGTATATAGACAGTATATTTTCTAGCAGGTGTTACAACAAACCCTCTGTTTGTTACAATGAACCCCACCTATGAGGTAATTTGTAACGTTCACACTCCTGTCACTTTCAGTGTAATTGTATGATAACTGTAGGTCACACAAACAAACTTTAAGTGTTCATTTGTAGCAGAGATGTTTGGGTTGATTTTGGGTTAATATTTTTTGAATGATAGAGCCAAAGCCAAAAAGCATTAGGTTGTGCCCTGCTCTCCCCTACTTTATTGCACGGCTCTCTGGAATGCTTGATTCTGATTGGTCAGTTGAGACATTTGCAGGTTCGTTCTTTTCAAATAATAACCGCTCCAAAATAATAACGCATAGCCGGACTACTTGCACGAGTAAAATCGTTCCGCGCCAATAAAGATCAATAAAGATTACTGTCTGTTTGGCGCCATCTTGTGACAAACACTCGACAACCACGACAAGACACAGAGAGCTTACTGAGACTGAACTTGACAAAATAGAGCATGACAGCTACGAAGCCAACACACAAAAAATACAGAATGGGCATTAAAACTTCTCAAAGACTGGCTAAAAGAGAAAAAAATGGAGACAGACAAGTATGAAGCAGAGGATCTTAATAAGGTATTACGATCATTTTATGCATCTGTGCAAAGTTTCGCGGAAGGATAAAAATGTTAATTTAAAACAAATATGCCAATAAAATGTTTCAAATTCATATTCATGTCCAGTTTTTTTTCTTATGTGGCAAGTAGCCGTGTAATCCGCTTCGCGTCGGGTCCTGATCACACTGTCGGGGCTTATTTCCCAATAACTACTGGCTGCCTCTACATTATCCCTTACGTATAGATCCATGGTCTCAAACTCCCGGCCGTGTGCCTTTTGCGGCCCACCCTCCCCTTCTCTGCGGCCCGCGTATGCTCTTAGCAATATAACATAATCTGGCCCGCAGAAAGATTTTTATTCACTTTGTTTCATATTTATTTGATTTAAGCGTTTAAGGGTCTGTTCACATGTTGCGTCTTACAACGCCTGTTGAAGATGAGTCAAGGCGTTTCTTACTTTCCAAAGTGCTCAGGAGCTTGTGTTCCCGTGGCGTGGGGGCTTCTGTTTCTACGCAGCCATGAGCCGCCCGCTCCATGATGGCGAGGATAACAGAATGCTTGATTGGATTTTAATTTCCTCATTTGCACCTGGCGTCAATCATATCATTGTTACCATGTGATCAGTTCATCTGGTCAGGACTTTGTGGTGTTTGTCCAAAGAACTAGATTTGTTACTTCCGGGGGGACATCTGCTGTTACTCAGAGAAGAGCTGCAGCGAGGTTAGTTCACATCAAGTCACAGCTTCTAATGGATATTAGGGAGGCAGTGCGGTAGATGTAATGCAACACATCTTACACATAGAGCTGTAATATAATTTTTTTCTGTCCAGCTATGTAACATTAACTAGGATCACTTTCACTTATTATTAATATTTCTCCACATATAATAGCAAATTCATGAAATCTGTGTAATAACAGAAATGGAACATAATTAAGTCAATACTGACTGAAAAAAAAATCTGGTGGTAAAAAATGTAATAATAGTATAATTGTATGTGTTCAAAAATTACATTTGTTGGTTTTAATAGTTATTTAAGATATGGTTAAGAAAATATTTATTTACTTAAACATTTTACTTATAATATTATGTATATTAATATTTTCATGTTTTTGTTTTTGTGAACGTCAAATTTGCTCTGCGGCCCTCCAGTGATATGTCAATTGAAGAAATGGCCCCAAGCCAGTTTTAGTTTGAGACCCCTGGTATAGATGTTCTCTGCATGTTTGACTTCTAGACTCAAGTACAGACTGATAACAGCAGGAGTTGAATGAACTGGAAAACACTCACAGATTCCCACAATTCCTTTCTTTAAAGGGCTCCTATTATGCATTTTTCAAAGTCTTGATTATGTTTTTGGGGCGCACTGCTATAGGTGTTTATGCTCTATTTAAAAAAAACTCTAATTTTCACATATTTTTCATGTACTCTACACTGCTGTTTAAATTATCATACTGTCTGTTGAGTTCCTAGTTCAGTGGAGTTTCAGAAAAATGCAATGGGCTCAGATTGGTTAGCTGGTCGGGTGTATTGGTGTCACGTTCCCGGAACAGGTAGGAGGATGCAAACGCAAAGTTTGTAATAAATAACATTTATTAAATCAAAAACAAGACATGAAACAAGTTGCGATAAATGAACAAACGGGTAGCAGGAACCGGGACCAAGACATACACTGTGACAATGAAACAAACCGAGACAACTATCCAGCAAATGACATACAGGTGACCGGGATATAAATACACATCTGCTGTTTTTTTGGGGTGTGTCCTTTTAAATGCAAATGAGCTGATCTTTGCACTAAATGGCAGTGCAGTGGTTGGATAGTGCAGATTGAGGGGTGGTATTTTTATTGTAAGTTCCCCTTCTGACATCACAAGGGGAGCCAAATTTCAATTACCTATTTTTTTTAAATGCTTTTAACTCTTCAAATGTTATGACCCATTTAACCCATTTGCGCCTGATGCTGCGTGCCGAACCATTACATCTACCGCTGGTTACTTTTATTTCATGTTTCTAAGTGCTACAGAGGCTTAGATAGTAAGTTTTTGGTACGCGTTGAAAATTCTTAGTATTTTTTCTAAAAAACCCTCAGGAGATAAGGGTATTTATCCTAGAATAACATAGGTCTTATAGGCGTTTTAGGAGTAAATGGGTTAAAACAAAAGTGCACTAGTGTAAAGGATGCATTGTCTGAAATAGTACCATTCTGTGTTGTAAGCTGTCAGCTTTGGTGGACCAGCCAGGTTATGGCAGACCTTTCTTCCATTTAAATCTTTAAAATTTAATTTAAAACTGGCATAGTAAATTGTTTTTGACAGCTGCCTACAAGTTGACCAAGTCCTGAGAGCTTTACATCCAGAACATCCTTGGAGACTGGATATGTACTTGAAATGGAAACACTCATTGTGGCCACCGGGATTTCGGGCTTCCATACCTTTCTCTCTCTGCCAGCCTGAGAATAAACTATTTCCCTTCAGGCACTTTATTTTCCTCAGTTTTCTGTTTTGATTCAAAATAAAGCTCTCTCCTTACCCCGCCAGTCTGAGGTATCCACAAACACCAATGACAGGTCAAGACTTGTACACTGGGCTGCTTGTTTGGGTTTAAATGACCATAAAGGTCAATGAGGGTGAGGCAGCGATTGGCTAAGCTTTATCTGCAGCTATAGCTGCAAAATCCAAATCTTCCTATTGTTGTAACACATAATTATAGTGGTACTAGGCCAAAAACAAAGTACAAGTTTCAGCTGAAAATATCAGGGCCAAAAATATGCACCAACAAAATTTAGACTAAAACAACCCAGTCTCACCCCATGGCGTCAATATTTGACGACACTTGACCATGCGTCAATATGTTGACGCGGAGGGTATACCTTTCGCGTCATTTTTTGACGAACTGGGGACTTCAATACTATTAAGTCCGTTGCATTCTCTTTCCTATTTTCTTACCATTTTCGCGTCGGTTTAGGGTTAGATTTACATAATGACATCCCTACTCAAACCTAACTCTAACCCCAACGCCAGGTGACAACTGTTTCATTTCACGTACCTAACTCTAACCCCAACGCCAGGTGACAACTGTTTAATTTCGCGTACACTGTTTAATTTTGCGTAATCTAACCCTAAACCGACGCGAAAATGGTAAGAAAATAGGAAAGAGAATGCAACAGACGTAATAGTATTGAAGTCCCCAGTTCGTCAAAAAATGACGCGAAAGGTATACCCTCCGCGTCAACATATTGACGCATGGTCAAGTGTCGTCAAATATTGACGCCATGGGGTGAGACTGTGTTAACTAAAAACACTTAGCCTAGTTAATCCCACAAAGCATATTATTTCCTAATCTAAATATGTTTTGAGCATTGCCGGCACTAAATCTCTCAGCCGACCTCTTACCTTCATTTGGCTGTTGTGCGTTCCATCTCTCCACCCTCTTGTTCCCTGTTGCGAGAGTACAATCACAGAGACATTTACAGAGAGAAAAAAGAAATGCTTTCCGCACAACAGGCCAGATATATCCTTGTGGTTTTCTGTGTGTTTATTTAGTTTTTCTGGTGGGACGACATATCTAAGGGAAAACCACAACGGCTCAGCGCTGGTGCTTCCCTCCCGGGAGCATCATTCCGATAAAAATAGTTAGGCTTTTTTTGGAAGAGTTCATGAAGCTTGAAGCGTGCGTCCCCGGGGTTTCGTGTGGATTCGCATTGCTTTTGCACATGGAGGGCTTCTCTTCCGCCCGGACGGAGCCGCAACAAATGTATGTTGACGTTGTAATTTCATCTCTGAAACAATAGTAAGGCGACCACTGTGATTGGCGGGGACTTGTTTTGATTCACATAAACATAATTGTCATGTTGGCGATAGATGCCTTCTTTTCGCCTGCCTTTGCATTTCCCCAAAAAGATTCATTGCAATGTAGGATTTGCTTACCAGACTCCATACGCTTATAATACATTTCTCTGTCATTGTGTTGTTTGAGGACTCTTGACTGAAGAGGCTGAAGGAAGTTCGTGGGTGGGTAGGAACTGTAGAGTTGAAAAAAGCCCCACAGTTCGACTTCTGGATTTAACCTTGAAGGTCTGGCACTAAGATATACGTGCTTTCCTCAACGCTTCTCATGGTCTGGTAAACATGTTCCTCAGACTGACATTTTCCTCAGTAGCCCAAACTGAATGGGATCCAGTACACTACTCGAAACCAAGCGAGGACTGAAGTTTATCTTCTTTGATGTTTTAAGGCGCTGAGGGTGGGTTGCACAAACAAGGATTAAATTAAGCAAAGTTTAGATCTAATAGGGTTTGTCGATCTCAGTTTCATTTTAGTTTGAGTTGTGTTGCACCACTTAAATGTAAAAACATATTCTTAGATAGGTAAATTTAGCCTGTATTTATTTGCCATGAGGAATTTGCCAGTGTAATTAAAAAGCAACAATGTTGTCATTCAAAAAGGAAATAAACTGTTTATGCAGAAAAAAGAAAATGTAGATAACTCCAATTAATATCAATTCAACTGCAGTTGGTTTGTTTTGATTTAAACCTTCATAACTTAAAAAATACAGCTAAGTAGCACCATAAAACAAAATAATAACATGATAACATAATAATAAACATGTTTTGACAAAAATGTAAAAAACGGAGTTATCACGTTTTGCAACAAAACTCTTCATTATAATAAGCGCATCTTTGATTAGCGCCACCACGCTCACTGTGTCTGTTTCTGATCATTTATCCACACATTTAATTGTAGATTTTTTATTTACATCTCCTCAATTGCGAGTTTAAAGGTGTTATGTGTATTTTTAATGGCATTTAGTGGTGAGATTACGATTTGCAATCAACCATATTTTTCGAAACGCAATGAGAAGCTATGGTAGCTGCCACAGGACCAGTGATGGAAATTTTGATTCTTTCAAGAGATTTGTTCGTTTTCAGTTTGTTTATCAAAAAGATTTTTTCAGATTCGTTCACTGATTCGTTCAGTAACCATTTCTGGAAGATTAGCCAGAACGGGGTGAAAAAAATTGTCTTATGTGTTACGTCTAAAGTCAACGATTTTACTGTATTACTACTTACTTGTTACAAAAAACTGATTTGACAAAATTTAAATGTGTAACCTACTCGTTAAATAAGTAAAATAAGGTTCCGATGACCAAAACGTAAGGTTTTGATGCATAATAAACATTTTAATTGTTTGGTCTGACATTTACACATTCATCTAAAGGTGAACAGAACCAAAGCGCAAACGATTCCGGAGTTAACAAAGACCACTTTATTCACAGGACAAAACAAGGAAAGAAAAACCTAAACTAGGCACTTTGACTTGAAAGCAAACGCAAGTGCTTTAAATAAGGGAGCAAATCAAGAGGGGAACAGGTGACATGAATCAAATAATAACAAGGATAATAAACAAGGTGACGAGGGGGCGGGGCAAGACAGGGAAAGCACATGGCCTAATAAACAAGGCCACGTGCCTTCACACAAAACATGGTTCTGTCACAATGAACTAGAAACTAAGATAAGACAGTAACCCTAATTAGTTTTTAACAAGATTTAAAGTTTTGGGCAACAGAATGATTAAATAAGCTTTGATTTAAACCTTATAAACCTAATAAAAAGTTTTAAACATAAGTTTGGGAGGAGCCTAACATTCAGTACTGTCTCTGCTTCTCCAGCGAAGACAGCAAACCAAGTTAGTTTATCATTTAATGTTAAGACTTACCAGGCAGGCGAACTCGTCAATTTACATTAAATTAATTGATTCCTCCACGTATGGATTCATATCACATCACTACAAGAGCGAAATTGTGTTATTAACCACTTAAGCTGCCACCCAAAATGTGCTGTCATACATTTGAGATCTGAGTGGTGACGTCTCCAGTTAACACACCGTTTAAAGTTCTTTAGGCTTTGTGTTAGCAATTATGCAAATCCTTTTTCATTCTTTTAAGGATTTTAATCATCTTATGTTATTCCAGCAGGACATCACCTCACAGTTCAAGTTTTCGCTGTATATATAACGGCTCATTATAACTGACAATAGAACAACAAAATACAGCAAAAAGTCACAAAAGATATCATTGTTATTCATTTGTTGTAATCTTTACATTCCATATGATTGCGAGGACAGGTCGAAATTCTGTCCATTATCCAGTGATCTTGACAGTAAACAACAAATCCTAAGCTTGTTATTGATTTAGATAAAATAATAGAGCGTATTGCATGTGATGTCACAATCGGTGGAAGTGTCTGCCGTTACACCCACTGAGTGCCAAAAAGTCTGAGCGGTAGCATTAGTGTGTAGCGTGAAATCCACAACACACGATAAAATGCGGAAAAGTTGTTGTGTATTGACTGTGTTCCTGGTGTGCGTGTGTTAACTACACACTGGTTGGGTTACATGCAGCATTTTTTCACAAGAACAACTGGAATCCAGGAACCAAAACGTGAAGTAGCTATTGTTATGGGTATGTTACATTTTGGGACAAATAATCCTATTAAAATATATTTGAATAAATATATTCTTGGTAATTGCAAAGTTTTGTGTGTCATCCTTCATGAAAAAAACATTTATGATGGGATGGTTTAATAGTGTAAAGCCCGGAATACACTGCAAGATTTTTGCCCTCCTATAAGATCATTAACTTATAACACTGTGCGACATGTATCGTTTAAACTCGGGTACAAGAGGCATGTAGACTGTACGATGATGACACGGAAGCTTCGGCGGCAGCGTCACATGTTGCGCAACGTCACCAGCATGTGCTCGTGGTAAACAAATACCGGCGCGCAGGTCGTAGCAGCAAACACACTGTGCGGTGATTATGCCGAATTTCTGACACTGTCAGAAAACTATCGTAGGCTATCTTTGGACGCAAGACCAGGAAAACGGCCGTCTTTGAACCTCTCTCATTGTACGACATAGGACCACCGATGGAGAGCCACGATCACAGAAATCGCGACGATTGTTTCACGATGGCAATTTTTTGTCTGGGACAGCCAATAATCGTGCAGTGTATCCCGGGCTTTAGGCACGACAAACATGCTGGGAAAAGAGACATCTGATCACATGCCAATGTTCACGGAGTACTGGTTGTTTGGCAAGTTATTAGGGTCACTGTCAAGTCCAGCTACTGTACTTCAATTAATGTTGATAGTCAGACAGTTACACTGGAGTTTACACAGCTGCCGCTATTAAACCCATCCATTTTGTTGAATGTTTTGCCACTCATTCTTCTCTAAGGGGGGCGTGTTCCTGTGTGTTACGAAGTAAAGTGACATTGGTGCATATTGCACCTCAACAAGTGTTACGCCACATTTTAGCGAAGTGATATCAGATGCTCATTGGTTCACCCTTGCTTCATCACAGATATGACATGCAGTGTTTCAGTCAATGTACATTTCAAATCTGAAAAGGGGGTGCCTTGATGGAGAGAAGCCGGATTAATATTTTCATGGATTAATAACTTGAGTACTTCTCTGTACCTCATCCAAAACGATTAAATGAAAACCTCCAGATACCTCCTATGATATGCTTTTATTAAAGAGCTGCTTTTAAAGATTGTGCATGTGTGTATGTCCAGAAGAACCCCAGAATGATGCAAGAGGGAACTGTGGAAACATCAAGAAAAACACGGGAGAATAAAAACAGAAGAAAAATATATATAATCTTCATGTTCTTTATATACAACAAAAAAAATGCACATTACTTAAACGGGTTAATTACTAGACAGTATTACTTCATCCTCTATGTCATCAACTACCCTGTGGAACCAACATGGTATGAACAACAGATGTGCAACAAAGTTATTATCCCAGCAAGCAAAAACTGAGACGGCTAACCATAGACCCAATATAGTCCGGCTATGAGTAATCCACTTCTACCCTAAATAACCTTGAATTTGGTTACATGCCATTTGCCAAAATAACTTGGAGATGTATTCCAACATGTAAGCAAAGTCAACAGGTGTTTAATAGGTTTTCTTTCATTTCTTTTACATGTTCTAAAAGTATATGCATCATCTATTCTTGGGCTATGGTTAAACGTCTATTAGACTTTCACTGACAGTCCAAATTTAACCTTGTTTTAGCCTAAATTGCTTGCTGGGATGTTTTAGTTGACAAGGTAGTTAGTTTTTTAGTTAGTATACATCATTGCATGGGAAACTCACCCCTTCTGCTGCTCGTCCTTAATTAACAAGACCAATTTTCTGTCACACACACACACACGCACGCACGCACGCACGCACACACACACACACACACACACACACACAGAGAGACACACACACACACACACACAGGGTTGGTCAACAGTTATGCACAGAGTAAAGCTGTGACTAATAAGAAACACCATATGGAAGAGACAAACAATGGTTGGTCTGTACCTCCTCAAATATGAGCTCTGCCCCTGATGATTACTAGCAGCGGGAAATCACTGGTACTGGATGAAGACATTTATCTCCTGAAAACTGTGATGTTTGTGTGTTTATCAAATAATCTCAGACTGAACAATAGGGTGATTTTGACCTGTCAGTTCATGTCAATGGGCTTTTCATTCCCTTGGGACCTAGGGAAACAAAACTCATTTTACTTGAAATCAATTGTTTAACAGTGAAGTATTGTGTAGTACTGTAAAGGTATCAGATGGCCGTTTTAATGCAATATTGCCCTCATAGTCATGTGATATGGCACTATATTAGGCCAGAAGCATCCCAGCAAGCAATTTTGGCTAAAACAAGGCTGGCGCATCACAGGACCATAGATAGAGGAGAAGTTGTGGTTTAAAAGTGCATATTTTTATTTTTATTTTCAAAAATGACAATCGTTTCGCTAGATAAGACCCCAATGCCTCTTTTGGGATCGTTTAGAGTCCTTTGAAACTACGTCGAAAAAAACTATTAAAAGTGCAGTGTGTAAATTTTAAAATTGCAACCAACGGCTCAGCCCACTGCTCACCCCTCGCTTTTAAACCGCATAGAGAAGCTACAGTAGCCACCACTGGAATAACATGTCATCGTCAGAGACAAAAAAGTTTGTCCGTTCAGGGCTTCTGTAAAAACATGATGGCACAAAATGGCGACTTCCACGTAAGGGGACCCTAGTGCATGTAGCTAAAAACATCTAATTCTAAGGTAATAAAAGCATAACGATTCATTATAAAAAGGTCTTTATACACCCATGATAATGTAGTTTTGTATATTATATTGCATTTCTGTCAAGAGATCCTTCTAAAAATTACACACTGCACCTTTAAGTGTTGAGTTAAGTGTTAAGTGTTGGGGTCCATTAAAGTCCATTAAAATGAGAAAAATCCTGGAATAAACATAATTTCTTCTCGACAGAACAAAGAAAGACATTAACATTTTGGATAACAGGTGGTTAGAAAATTATATGGATTTTTTTAAGAAAATGAACTAATCCTTTAATCTGCACTATCCAACCAGGGCACTCCCATTTAGTGCAGAGATCAGCTCATTTGCATTTAACAAACACCCAAAAAAGGACATTTTTGCTCACACCTACAACGTGGTAATTTTAACATGCTATAATAAAATATCTACATGATATTTTGAGCTAAATTTTCACATATGTAATCTGGGGACATCAAAGATTTATTTGACATTTAAAAAAAAGTCTCATAATATGTCCTCTTTAAATGCCAACTGTGTTAAATTAATAAAATACCACAGGGTTGTTGAATGCTTTAGCTTTTTGCTACACTGTGTGTCTGTATTTATCGTGTTCAGATGTAAACAAACATCAATAAAAATAAAATTCAAACTTCCTTTAATTCACAAATGATTCAATGCAATGGGATTCACTGTGTCAACTGAGTTTGGAACTTCAGTCCGATGTTTACTGTATCCCTGTCTAATTCCTTTTCTCTACAGGTCCAAAATACTGCATTGAGTAAACTTGATGGGTCTAGATCTGTGTTGTATAGTAGCAGCAACATGTTTCTACTAAAAAAAATGTATGTTTTTGCGCTGAAAGGATTTACAATGACTGCATTGCACTGTGATGTTGCTTTCATTGGATTGCAAGTGGTTACAGACAAGACACAGAAGTCTTTTATTGCAATTCACTGCTTTAAACTGGTTAACTAGTGTTTTTTTCTTGCTTTAAGCCCTCTCTCACCCCCATCTGTCTGTCAAATCCACTTGTACTTCAGTCTTTGAGTATCTGTATGGGAAATCATTCATAGCAGCCCCATAACTCAACAAATCCCACTGCACTCATCAAAGACAGATACGAATCAAATGAACGAAACATTTCCTGTGTGTGGATGCTGTGCTCATGAATGCGTATCACAGGTTAACATGTGCGTTTCATAGAAAAAGAGATAAAGAGTAAAGGCTGTGTAGGAGTTTGCGATGAGCTTTCCCACAGCCAGATAGAGAAAGAGAAAGAGAGAGAGAGAGAGAGAGAGAGAGAGAGAGAGAGAGCGAAAGAAAGAAAGAAAGAAAGAGAGAGAGTGTAATAATTGTTGTGAGGTGGTCTCGAAGACAGCTGTGGTTTCCGGCTAAGTGCAGGTGTGTAAGAGCATCTACATTTCCACCCCACCCTACTTCTGTCTCTCATCACATCTGCACTCGTTCACCTGACCACAAGATAGACAGATTACCTTCCATATACAGATCACTTTAGAGACACACCAGTATGTGTGCGTGTTGTCTATCTGCGTATGTGTGTGTGCGCGTGTCTGTGTGTGTGTGGATGTATTTTAGCAGTCAGCACACACACACAAATTAAGGAAATTTCTTTTGTTTTTTTTGTGAATAGCAGATGATTTAAATTGTAAAATGTTACACAAATATACAGACATTTTTTGAAGATGGTGTGTGCGCACGTTTGTGTGTGTGTGTGTGTGTGTGTGCGCGCCCGCGTGTCTGTGTGTGTGGTTTACATACACAGGTGTGCTGCAGTGCTCTCTGCTGTTTGCAGACAACATGAAAGTGTATACAATCTCTTTGACAAACAGCCAGAAAGTGTGCAATTCATAGTTGACATGTACACATTTAAGATGCACTTGCTATTTCTAATTTTCCTGTGTTAAATTAAAACGTGTTTACTCTGGAAACATTTCAACTTTAAAAAGAATTCTTTATAATATTGAAATAAACTTACCAAATACCATACAACAAATTAATTATTGCGCAGTTTTTAATCAGATTCACGGCAGATAAAGTGCCCAGTGATGTAAGTCAATTGTGTATAAGCAATGTAGATTTGCTGGATGTAAACAGTCCTTTCGGTTTTCTTTGTGCATATCATCAAAACATGCAGTACAATGTAAACTGGTGTTAAGTTTCACATTGGCTGAAAGATTCAATAAAACTGCACAGACCAAGTTAGAAAAGAAAACTCAAAGTTGCCTTTAAGTTTTGCCCCATAGCCTTCCATTGTATGTCATTCTCCGTTACAATGTAAAGAATATTTTATGTTAAGATAGAACAAGCTAAAATTTATACTGTATCCTGCTTATGTTTAGTTTAGGACAGGTGTATGACGATGAGTTGATTTTAGAT